>NW_027115535.1:62892-90179 GCF_000696795.3 Halyomorpha halys
TAAAGAAGAGTAAATTTGCTGAAATATTAGCCCTAAAAGAGGTATTTACGTCCAATAGTTCTCGAGATATAGCTTTTTAAAAAGCAAAATTTCTTAAACATCTACTGAAAGATTAGTAGTTAGTTAATTTATTTTGAGAAATCTATATCTCAGGAATTATGTAACGTACAGATGTCTATTAGAACTCAAACTAAAGCTAGTTTAATGGACTATAAAGAAGTTTATGACCTTTATCTTCGTAGAAATAGTAGTTTTCATGATATTTGCTAAAATAAATTGATTTATAGTTGTGCGGACAATAAATTTGATTTATGAAAAACTTTATTTCAGAAACCATTGGACGTACTGATGTCTGCCAGCGCTTAAATTAAAGCTAATTAAATTTACTATAAAATAGTTAATATGTTTATCTTTTTAGGAGTAGTAGTTTTTATGATGTTTGACAAAATAAACACACAAACTGTTAATTTCTAGTTGTTCGTATAAAATGTTGGATTTTTGAAAAAATATATCTCTCGATCCATAAGACGCACATATAACTGCCTTTTTTCTCCTCTTGGGCTCTTGTACTATACCTAGCGAGGTGGGAAAAGGACCACACACAGAATGACCACGCACCCTGGGTTCTGGCACAAAGTTCACTTCCTTCGCAGGTCCATTTGAAATTTATACTTACTAGACTTCTAGTATTTGATTTTCCCATCTTAGAGTCTATCCAAGGTTATACTAAAATAGTTTGACCAAGGTTTTACATAAATTTAATAATTTTAATTCTTTTTCGTAGTCGTGATTCTTAAGAAAAAAAAAATATATAAAAAAAGTAGTAAATCTGCTATCTCTGTAGAAAACCAGATAAAAACTGCCAGTAAAGAAATCTACTAAAGCTAACTTTGACATTATAGTGAAAAGATAAACCAAGGATTATTTTATTCCGATTTAACTATACTTATACTGATTGATATAATCTCCAGCTCAAGAAAAAAAGTATAAATTTGGTAACTGTTAAATAAATAAAGAAGTGCGTTAATTTGGTACACCATTGTGTGATATATGTACTATAATATAATAAGGATTGGCTTGCAAGAATCGACCATAAATAATATTCACACAACATAGCATAAATAATAGAACTTTAATTAAATTTTAAGAGAGTTTTCGATGCCATATCAATTAAATACCATTGAAATATTTCGTTTTTGGATGCGCGAAGTATTTCGATTAGTACACGTATATTTCAAAAGTGACAAGTCAGATTTAGTCCAAATTTTGAGAACAGTTATAGACAAAAGGTCCTCCCATAGATTTTAATTTCTCAAACGACAAATCAAATTTACTACAAAATAAAAATAATAAAATCCAAATCTTCAAATAAAGGTAAATAATAATGTTAACTACACTATTGAAATAGTGAAGAAGCTACTCTGGTCTAATTAGGAAACGTTTTTGTTTTGTTATTATTAATTATTAACCAGATATCAGTTCACAAAAACAATATGTTTTCTATATCTATATCTCTTCTTCTTCTTTTTTTTTTGCATCATATCTACTATTTAGAAAAATAAAATATAAACGAGCTATTAGTAAACAAATAATTATTTTAAAACTAATCAAAAAATTATTGTTCGTAAGAGACTGGAATCAAATGAATTGATAAGATCTCGCAGAAATATCATTTAGCTAAATAATAAGTCAATAATAGTCTCCTTGTTTGCTTTAAGAAATATTTATCGATTTAAGTAGAAGTAAGCATCTATTTAAAGACATTATCCGTTGATGCGGTTTCAATATCGGTGGGATTCTTTTATTGAACTATTGACTCCAAGAATTTATCGAAATTCCATTAAAAAAAAATCGCATATGTTATGTTAGAAATAAAGATAAGTGTAGAAAGATTATGCCAGGAGAATGGTCGTATCGAAACAAGTAATTACTATGTGAGTCCTCACGAATTTTAATCAATCATAGAAACGTGGTTTAAAAAAAAAGTATTGAAAATATCTTTACAATGAAATCATGAAAATTGAAGAAAACGTTTATTTTTTATTGTTAATAAATAAAATTATGATCATGATTTAATAAGTTGCTGATTTAGAAGTAAGATTCTTTACAAAGCCCAAATGAAATTTTAAAGATCTTTATTTTGTTAACAGTTGAAGCCACCAGCCAAGCTTGGCGGTACGAGAATTCTGAAATGGTGGGTGCAAAGCATTGCGAAACAAACGAAAACGAAACTGCTCCAGGAACTGTTTTTCTGTAAGTATATATACAATCGAAGTAAAAATCACTATTCTTTTCGAAGGATTTACTCTGTATTTTAATACTGTTGTTTACTTCATAAATTAGTCATCACACCGCAAATAAACACAAGTAAACAAATGTGCAATAGGACGAACAGAGTCAACTCTCTTCAATAGGAAGCCATCTTGCGGATCAAATTATGCGAAAACATAAATACATGCAGGTTTTGTCAAATAAGAAACGGAATGGAAAAATAAATATTCAACATGAGTATAAATAAACTTCATTACGTATTTTCAGCGAAGTTCAGGTTTTGTGGTCAAGTAATTTACAATAACAGTTCAATTAAGTGGTTTAAAAAAAAATCAAGAAAAGCTTATAAAAGACAGAAATATACTCAATTACTATAAAAACAATAAAGCAAATCACAATAGTCACAAAAAAGGGGTCAAGGAAAACTGAAACCAATCATTCTTACCACTTAGCGGAACTAATATTGAGGGGGAAAAAATACATAATTATGTATACAGAGTATGGATTATATATACTCGAGGTTTGTGCCACAGCTGGCAGTTCTGGCAACTAACCTCGAGTTAGTTTTGGGACACAACAATGTAGAACAAACTGTAATAGACAACTGACATGACTTAGCAACGAATAGAGTTACGAAAAGTCGCCTGAATATGGTTGTATCATTGATAGTATGAGAGCCCATGAGGAAAAAAAGTCAATTATATCACCCCAATTTTCGATTTCATTAATGAAAATTATATATAATTACTAGTCAAAATTGATGAGTCTGCCAAGTAAGAGTAGGGGGAATAAAAAATGGCGGGTTTTTAAAAACGTTAAAAATATTTAATTTTTCATTCGGAGTTCTATACCCTTAAAACTACCAACACTAGAAAATCTAAGAGAAACTCATTTAAAGTGGAGTAAATTTGGTAAACTGTAAGCCCTAATAGAGCTATTTACGTTCAATAGTTCACGAGATATAGCTTTTTAAAAAGCAATATTTCATAAAAATGTTGTACAGAACGTACTGAAAGATCAGTAGTTAGTGAATTTATTTTGAAAAATCTATATCTCAAAAACCATTTGACGTATAGATGTCTATTAGCACTCAAATTAAAGCTAGTTTTATGAGTTATAAAGAAGTTTATGACGTTTATTTTCGCAGGAGTAGTAGTTTTCATGAAATATGCTAAAATAAATTGATATATAGTTGTTCGGACAAATGTTTCATTAGCTAAATTTATATTCATATATGAATATCATAAAAACTACTACCCCTACGAAGATGTCATAAACTACTTCATGGTAAGTTAAATTTCCTTTATTTTAAGTGCTGGCAGACATATGTGCGTCTTATGGATCTAGAGATATATTTTTCAAAAATCAAACATTTTATAGGAACAACTAGAAATTAACAGATTGTGAATTTATTTTGTCAAATATCATAAAAACTACGACTCCTACAAAGATAAATGTTATTAACTATTTTATAGTAAATTTAACTAACTTTTATTTGAGTGCTGACAGACATCTGTACGTCCTATGGTTTCTGAAGTTTTTCAAAACTCAAACGTATTGTCCGAGCAACTTAAATAAATGTATTTTAGGAAATATCATGAAAACTACTATTCCTACGAAGGTAAAGGTCATATCAACTACTGTGTAGTGCGTTAAAATAGCTTTAATTTGAGTGCTAATAGACATCAATACGTCACATAGTTCCTGAGATATAGATTTCTAAAAATAAATTAACTACCAATCTTTCAGTAGATTTTTAAGAAATGTTTCTTTTTAAAAAGCTACATCTCGGGAACTATTAAACGTAAATAGCTCTATTAGGGCTCATATTTCAGAAAATTTACTCTCCTTTAAATAATGTTCTTTTAGATTTTCTAGTATTGTTGGTAGTTTTTAAGATATAGAGCTCCGAATGAAAAATTAATGTTTTTTAAGGTTTTGAAACAGTCGCCATTTTTTATTCCCCATACCTATACTTGGCAGACTCGTCAGTTTTGACTAGTCTATACATAGTTTTCAATAAAGTAATCAAAAATTGGGGTGAAATAACTGCCTTATTTTATTCCCGACTCTTGTACTATGACTGATCCTCGAGACTCTATATTATAGAGATATAATTGTTATTTTGAATAAATTTGTCCTTTGAAGCCTCACATACACGGGAACAGACCAAACTTTCTCAAGTTCTTTCAACATTTTCTTCGTATAAGGGATCATATAAAGAGTATGATGAATCGTTCTGATCTAATTCTAAGAAAGAGCAGTTTTTTACCTTTCATTAAACAGGATTTAAAGATTCCAAATAAAAGCTTTCCTCTACACATTTAAATAGATAAAGGGACGGAAATAAATCCACAGCTCCAGTAATACGATTGCATGATCTGAAAATCAGGGATCGATCACATTATGTCTTCAAAAAAAGAAACTCAAAAATATTCATCAAAAATATTAATATCAACAAATTAAATAAACAGCTTTATTCCAAAATAATTAAGAATTAATTAGTACCTGATACTTCCATATTCATGTCTCAACATATCGCCAAATGTCCTTTAATACATATTTTTAAATATATCCCTTTTACAAATATCCTTGATGTTTTTAGAATATAAAATGAAGGTTTATTTATCATTTTAGCTTCCACTCAAGCTTGCGTTTTCGACAACTCCTGGGGCTATAACACTTAATTTGTTTAGTTTTTTCCAAAAAGAGCATACTTGACCCTCGTTGACCACATTCTGCCTAAAATTAGAGCACTCCTCTTCAGAAATAAATAATACAGAATACTGATACTGGTATCGGAACAAGTCACAAGTAGACAACCTAGGATATACATTCAAAATTATTACAATTAAAACAATAAACACCTGCATTTCTAACAAATATGTAACTTCTATAACTCGAACAATCCAGAAGATAATCTCTTATTACTAAATCTATTTATGACTGCTTTTACGCATTCATTCCCTCGAAATAAAAACTACATTGTCGCCGTGACAGTAAAAGCCATATAGACAGGAAAAGACCCTGAAAGTGTACCATTAGCGGTAACGGCCTTATAGATAAAGGTAGCCAAGGTCAGCCAAAACCCACCCTAACATCCTATCAGTCATTCTTGAATGCTTTACTTCCGCCTATTCCGAGTGCGATGAACTTAGTTTTTTTTTTTTTTTTATAAATCATGTCTAGAATTTCCGCCTGAATCACTGTAACTTGAGGTAAGGATATCTATCAGCGAATTGGATATTTTCCTTTTTTTTTCATTGAATATTATTTACTGGAATAATTATTGAAACTAATTAATTTAACTACGTGAAACAGAATGAGGAATTCCGGGTTTACAAAAATATGAAAATATTGTAGGGTTTTCATAAATAATTTTCCAGATCGGGAAAAGAACAGCATATACTCTTCTGAAAACTATCGGATTCATCTTTTTCACATAGCATCGAAGATATATACTATTTTAAAGGACAATAATATAGTAATTTAAGGTATTCATTGAATTCCTTTGATTATATAAAGCTTGGAAACACTTAATTTTATGATAAGAAAATATACATATTTTTTTAATTTATTTTTCTCCTTGGGGAAAGCCCTCGAATAAATAGATGAAGGAAGTGAAAAGAAATAAAAATAAAAAATAACGCTCAAAAACATCAATATTTAAGAAGTATTGTAACCTAATAATAAACAATAACAAATGAATAGTACCCAGACGTACAAATAAAGACATGTAAATTTTAGAGAAAAAATCTTTAAATTAGAGCAAACTATTTACAACTTGGAATAATAATAATAAACTCTTCCTGATTAATATTTCTTCTTTTTCTTTTTTCCATCTATCCACATATACGAACTATGAGGGGTACAACAAAAAAAGGAAGGAAGAACAGAAAAGCCAAAAAAGAAACATATATACATATACATTAGTATGTACTACTAAATATAAACAAGAACTCACTAGGAAATCTGAATTTTGTTTTGTAATATATAGATTTTCTTTATATACGCCTTTTAAAATAACAGGATTTCATACAGTTGTATGAATAGATTGCAGAAACTCTCTAACGAATCCAAAAAGCTTCGAAATAGGAAATTCAGAATTTCAAAATGGAACTTCGAAATCTAAAACCGAACGTGATTTCATGACTTTAAAATTTTAAACTTCTCGGAACTAAAAGAAATAAAGTTTTAGTTTTCGATGAAATATCAAACATAGAGGATTTTTGGTGCGCTAAATCAAAATCTGCCACTATTTATTTAGATTTTTCAAAAATTTATAAATTATTGCAAGTTGAAGGCAAAACATTTTAATTAACATATAAAAAGTTTTCGTTCAGTTACCACGTTTTCGGCCGCCTGATTATGTCTTAATATATTTTAATACGGTATGTTTCCGAAATTAAGTTTCCATTTCAATTTAACATTACAGCTGTTATGCCACGAGTGAACCTTTAACGCCATTTTCCTTTCTGAAACATCTCGTGGAAAAGATAGACAAAAGAGTGAAAGGTGGTCCGTCCCCTACGACTCCAGGTGAGAGACAGTTGAACACAT
This sequence comes from Halyomorpha halys, assembly GCF_000696795.3. Taxonomy (NCBI): domain Eukaryota; kingdom Metazoa; phylum Arthropoda; class Insecta; order Hemiptera; family Pentatomidae; genus Halyomorpha; species Halyomorpha halys. Next base: position 69,724 of record NW_027115535.1, read on the forward strand.
CTGCTTCTCTCTTTTGTAACGGACAGAACGAAGTAGAAGTTTACCGAATAATTTAAAGTCTTTTCTGAGTCAATGTCGACAGCCATTTAATAACTGTATAGTTTATAACTGCCCTATTACAGTGTCATTTCAATTATATGCGATTTTTAATACATATACTTTCTACTCACTTGACAAAGAATCTAAGATCTTTCCTACAAGACAAAAGACTTTCCCTTTCCTGGAAACCTAAATCTATATACTTAGTTTCTGGGAAAGTCGAAGCACCAGGCATATTGTCCTTTCCCCTATTAGTGGACTTATTAGTATTTTAATAACAATGGTTCTAAGGAGAGTTGAAGTTCTTAAAATGTGTAATGGAACTTCACTTAAACGGACCCCACATAAGTCGTCCTATCGCTAGAAGTATCCACTTTTGAGAAAAAAGTTTAAAAAAAGTATATATACCCTTATAATCTATACACTAGTATAGTGTATTCTAACCATATATTAATACTTTACAATCAATCCATCGGCTCTAATACAACCAAAATATATAACTCAAAGGGGTTAAGAAATAAATTTACGAATAAAATATAATATCCTAGCCAGAATCAATACCTAGTATTGAGAGTACGTAACAACTATAGTATATCTCTGTTACATTTTTTTGTAAATTAAAGTATAATACTCAAGTTTCTAAGTATTCTTTTAAGTCAGATAATTCGGACAGAAAAGGTGTAAATAAATATGGGTATAATGTATTGATTTCGAACAAAAATGTTGAAAGAAAAGTCCAAATTAATCTTTAAAGTTCATTAAAAAAAATTATATAAAAGGTTTTCAACGCCTATTTGATAAAAATTGTTGAAGTAATGAGCCTTGGGTTTTTACGCAGTCGAGAATTTTCCAGACTCCCATATGAATAATACGAAGAAACACTTCCATGATTCAGACTCGAATTCCAGAGGCTGTGCAAACATTTTCAGCGATATTAGAACCGAGTGTGCTAATGAAATATTATGATGTTCGCCCCTGTGATAATTAAATCGCGAAGAAATCTAAATAATTCCATTAACATAAATAAGTCATGGAACTAATAGAAAATTATACATTACTCAATGGATAGTTCAACAGAATAAAGTGCCTATTTCTTATTTGTTTCGAGCCTTGGATTAAAAAATTATTATAAGAGAATGATGCCTCCTATTTAGCTTGGTTAAACGTAACCTTTGTAATTACCAACATAACATGACACAAACTGAATATTTTACAATAAAAGTAATTAAACCTGAATTCTGTTGAATTAATATCTGAAAATGTGCTTTCATATCTGATTCTTCAGAATATTTAAATTTAAAGCTACCTAGAAGAACAGTACTCGAAAGATAATCGCACATGCTAACAGACTGGCCAAAGTTTAATTTTTTTTAATACTTATATATCTTAAAAGTCGATAACAATAATTACAAATCATTTGGTTCAATTTAAAATTAATGTAAAAAATGTTGTACTTGTACACAGCTTTTAGCTTTCAATTACAAATATCAATACATCGAAAGTACAGTCATCTGCTGTTGCTTTGACCAATAGGTTTTAAATACGTGATCCTCTTCAAATTTATTTTCTTCTATCCGCGAATTTTACTCAATATTTAAAAAGAAATAAATCATTTCTGGATGATGAATTCGTAATGGTATTGCATTAGAGGATACAAATGCTTCGAAACATCCGTCCTAAAAAGAAATTGCTGACTATTATTCAAATCTAAATGCATTAATAAATATGATTTCCTAGCAAGCTAGTGAGTGGCCATGAGGCATACCCGATACAAGCTAACAGTATTTCTTTCACATTATGCAATCGCAACTACATTATTACACTATATTCTACAAGAGAGCTGATGTAACTCGTGAGAAAAAAAGAGCAAAAAAAATGCTATGTAAGAATGAGATTGGGAAGATCCAATGATTATGTAAACTCGCACACCCTGATCCTCCTTATCATTAAAAAAAACTCAGCTCAATTACGGCAAATAAATCTGTAAACGTCGATCGAAATCCTTTTTCATTATTGATGGAATTTGTTACAGGATGGATTAGACTTCAACTGCCAATAACAATTATGAAAAATTTCTTCTGGAAAATCTTACTTCAGGAAGTTTTGTCACGAAAAACAAGTTATTAATCTAGAATAATTGGAGATAATTAGAAATAGGGAACAACGATCAAACTCAATTTTTTAGACTCCTTGCTACCAAAATATGTCAACTGAGATTGTGAAAACTTTCCATAACCACCATAACCACACCTGTCTATCACAGGTGGTCCTGAAAGTAAAACCACCAAAAGATGAGTTACATCCAAGGTAGTTGATTTTAAATACCAGATATTTGAAAAAAATAACCAAATTAGCAGTTTTATTTCCCTATTGACTCTACATGAGAATAATATGGCTAGTTATGTTAGAACTTATTTGTTATTCAAATCAAAAAAATATATTTTTGGAAAAGCCTATAACATTTTAATAAAACTATTATTTTTTCAACTGCTTATATTGATGCTTATATATTCAATTGAGGGTATCTTGATAATGTACAAATATATAGTTGGCTAATTATTTATAAAAAAGACTTAATCTTAAAGATGTTAAAAATAAAATTTAATTTCCATTTAGTATTTAAACATTGAAGTTCAGTTCAAATTTTGAATATGGGTGGTTCTAAAAACCTGCTACTTTAATTGTGTGATATTTCAGAATAACTGTAACGGTTTGAATATAGCCCCAGTAATGGTTAATAAAACCCTTATAGCAAATAGATTGAACTAAAATAAGTGTGTTGGCATTTTGTTACGTCCCTTCCTGTCTGTACTAACCAGCACATGGCTGTTAATGAGCCCTTGTAAAGGTGCCTGTGTAAGGGTATAAATACAGATGGACTAGTCCTCATTATAAGTTCTGAAATAATATGCAGTACAATCAGACTCTGCCCAATAACGATGGAACCGCACCAGAAGCTCAAATTGAACAGTGTAAGGAATTAACTTCATGAAATATATCAAAACTGCAACTCTACTTCAAAGATATGCCTGAGAAAATGTGTATGGTTTGTTAACAATCAGCCATTACTGATTTCTCACATAAGAGTAAATACATCAGCTGAATTAAAAGAAATCAAGGAGGTCAGTCATAGCACTGCCTGCATACAAGGAAATGTAAAAAAAAAATTAAATGATGGAAACAATGTTTTTAAATGCAAAATAAAGAACTTTCAACTGCATCTAGTAATGTAGTTAGTATGCTGAGTGCCTACCTGTAGATTTTTATTTTGTGAAATCTCTGAAAAAATAAATAGTAACAAAACAATAGATAAAAATTAGCTTACTTAAATTATTATACATAGTAATCATGTTTCTTAGAATAGCTGTAAAATATTTTAATAACCTCATAGCATGTGGATTATATTATGTCCAATATAACACAGTACTACTATCTGATAATAGTTAATGCTAACTTCTGTTTTCAGATCAAAGATGCACTTATCTTACCAAAAGAAGGGTTGGAATACTCACTTCAGCCAGCCACTCAAATTCAGTGTAACCGACATCTCCCATAAATTGGCCGACTACAGATCTCCAGGATGTGCACTTCCAGTAGCATCTGAACTCTGTAGCGGGATAGCTATCAGCGCTCTTGGACCTAGATGTAACTATATTAATGTTATAAGGGTTAAAATTTATGCCAAAAAATGTTTGAAATTGAGTGAACATTATTAGATTCAATTCTTTAATAAGTATCAGAAAATAAGCACACTGCAATAAATGGCATCTTACTACTAAGTGGCTTAACTCAGATATTGTAAAGTGCTAATGTAATAAAAAATTAATTTAGAGGGGAAAACAAGAAAATATTTTGTTTATAAATTAAACAAGAACTCATTTTATTTCTCAAAACCCGAATTGATAATTAGATAAAAAATAGAATAACTTTTTTACCCCCTGTAAAATTTATTAATTTAAAAATCAAGAGCTAATTAATATGTTAGCTAGTTATTATCTTAATAAGACTATAACATTATGAAAACTTCTAAACATTATTTCATTTACATAAGTTTCACTCCAGTCAACCAGTCCCAAGACTGCCACAATCTTTTTTTTTTTTTTATTGATGTAGTACTCTTTCTCTCTCTATATATATATATATATTTTTCTATCTCATTCTTTCATAATGTTATTTATATATTGAGAATTACATTCAGTTATTTTTTCACTATAATTACTAATAATTTCACTAAAGTAATTTTGTAAGTTCAATTGTAATGTTTTAGACGAAAACAACTTGATGACGCAGCAAAGGAGGATGATGAGTACAAGGGCTGTAAACGCAAATAGAGGAACAATTGAAGGGATTATCACGACTCTTAATGACAAATTCAATGCTGATATTGTCAATGATACACAGGCCATTTACCAGTTCAATGTTCTTTCAGGTAATTTTTACAACAGTTTTTATTCTCAGACACATCATCCCTTAATGACTTTCTAGAATATTTTTTTTTCAACTTAACCAATTAACATAAACCATTGATTCATTATCAATCTTCATAATTATTAAGATTTTACTCAATTTTCTAATGGAAATAAATTTTCTGTTATTTAAGGAGACAGGAGAGAGATTTTCCATATTGACTTGAGGAATGGTTCTGGTAGTGCTGGTAAGGGAAAATCAGAAGGATGCCCTGATACCATATTTAGCATAGATGCTGAGAATTTCAACAGACTTATCCAAGGTTTGTTTACTATTTACTGACATTCAAGCATCAGTCTTGCAAAACTTGATTGAATTAGTATGATGTATTATAAATTGGCTGAAAGCTTTGCAATATTAATTCTTACATTAGCTATTTTACATATTCCAAATTGTAATATATAGAATAGAAAACAATTCTCATCAATTCTCTACTGTGAGAGAGAAAACAAATTGTCCACCTCTACTTATTTCAATTAAAATTAATAGATCATGAAAATCAAATCAAATTTTTACATATATTCTTTACTATCAAACTTTAGAAATCATCATATGAGTTATAAATATAAACACTTATCACATGAGTTATAAAAAATAGTATGAAAATTATAGAGGAGTTAGAAGAGAAGATGATTGGTTCAACTTATTTGTGTTATACTCTGACTGCACCCCCTACCATCTTCTCCTCATCTGTATTATCAGTGGTCAACTATCTTCTCATCATAGAGGAGTTACTTTTAGGCTAGTTTAGTTGAACTATTCCACAACAGACATAAAATTCTCACTGTCAATGATTCTGAAAAAGTATGGAGAACAATGATTCAATCCCAAGCACTTTTGTATTTTAAATTGGCAAATCACACTTTGAATGAGTTACAGTTAGTCTAGCTATGAAGAAGATGAATATTCAAGGAAAGGTGATGTGTCATGTTAAAATGACTATGAGAGAATATAAGTGTGTTGTGCAGAGAAATGCACTTACCTGTCTCCTTTTCTAGATGGATGAGATAACATACAGGATCTGGCCTGCAAACAACCAATACCATATTTCACAGGTGTATGATGGGTATGATGATTACATGGAGACAATGTTATAATCCGAATAGGAATTAAAAGATGCTCTTAGTGCTCTGGAGAGATCATTGAAGAGGTTTGCTCAAGTATTTAATCAAGAAAGAACAAGCAAATTAATGGTGAGAGTAGTGAAAAATGTTATCAGTTCTGGGTCGCATCACACTGATATTGAGTGTGTTTTATATCCCTCAGAATATAAAACCTATAACAGCTTTATATTCCTCAGAACAGAAATGAACTCTAGAAATAATGACCCAGAATATACCGAGAAGAGAATCTCACAATCAAAGTGATTACAGTTTAATCAAGTTTTCAACAGTAAATATACTTTAAGAAAGGCAAAAATCTGTTAGGCTTTCTCTAAAAATTATGAAAATAAATTGGAAAGGTTAAGGAAAGAGTTTTCTCCAGAATAATTAATGTTCTATCAATGAAGGAGATATATGGAAAAGGATGAACCTTTATTAATCATACCGAAACATTCATATTGCAAGATTAATAAAATTCCAAAAAACTTTGGCAAGGGTGTCCAGTGAACAGTGATTTACCTAAAATATATTGGGAGAGAAAACTTACAAGAAAGAATTAAAGACTAAAGCTATGATGGTTGCGACTGCCAAAACGATGATGCTTCTACCTTAAAAATTACCTGAAATACTGAGGAATTGGATCGTGACAGCTGGAGGAAGCCTAGGTTCGGTATCAAGCTGTTACACCAAAGTCTGTTTAATATATATGCCATGGATCCCCACTAGGAGACAGCCACTGAAAATTTTATATCTGGGAGGTAATCAACACATAACCTTTTAGTGTAAATGTTGATCAAAAAATAGAACTTCCTTATCAAATGTAGAACCTTCCTGGATTGTAATAGTATTAAATCATTTTTTTTTATTTTAATTAATTAATTAGTGCTAGTCAAAAAAGCTTACTCAAACAGCAAAGAAATTATTTGAAATCAACATTGCAGTTCTTCAGAGCTGAATGAACAAGATCCAAAACATACAAATCCTAATGACCTGCAATGTGGGTTCGAACATTGGATTCAAATAATTTTGTTGTTACTTGAGTGTCATCTTTCTTAAATCATTAACAGCCAACTAAGAACTTTTAAGTATTAAATTAATTCATAATGAATGTAAAGTTATATAAACAAATCTAAGTCTTGTGGTTTGTGTATTTTAGGTAACTTAAAAGCGCCTGCAGCATATATGACTGGTAGGATGAAAATCTCTGGCAGCATGCAGAAAGCCGTTAAACTTGAAAAATTATTTGTGACTCTTTTGGAAAAGTAAATAATTTGACTGTAAGGAGCTGATCACTAGGATTCAGAACTTTCTCAAGAAGTTGAATGAGACAAAATTACTAGCATTAAGACCAGATAATTAATCAAAATTATCTAAGCACATGTATATTTTTGTATATTTTTTTCTTTTTAATCAATAATAATTTATTACAATTTTGAATTTTTTTTAGTCCTTTACTCTTCCTTTAGCTCTATTATAATATATTTATTCAATATAATTTGAAGGGTCCAGTAGAAAAATAAAAAAGAAAGAAAAAAAAGTTAAGAGGTTCCATCTATTGGTGGAATAGACATATCAGTGGGATCTGCTCAATTAAGATGAGAAATAACAACATTCCAACTGGTACAAGGAAAAACCATCCAACTGGAAATCATGTTGCAAAGCGGAAGAACGATAACATATCCACACACCTGAGGAGGAACATTCAAGTTCCTTCCTGTTCTCTCTTACTGAAACTTGCTAATAATGGTACTTTTATTGTTCCTAGATTTAAAGATCTTGGATTATGAAAATTACCCAGAAAGAAGTCAGTAGTCATGATTAAGATTTTTTTTAATCTGAAAAAATTAAATTGTTTTTCTACAAGATCCCTCAGATTATTTTAATATAATTACATAACAAATTTGTAATTTGCAAATTTCTCTTCTAATGAGAAAATAAAACAATTAACTGGATTTTCTCTTTAGGAAGTCTGGTGAGTCAATTCATAAAAATTTTTTGAGGTTAATAACTTCCAGTTGAATGAAATTTATATTAAATTATCATAACATGGTACAACGTTTCAGGACCACTGTCCCATATTCATGTACTTTAACCTACGAGTTGATAAATATCTTCACCAACAAATTCAGTAATTCACTTTGAAATGAGTAATCCAAAATGATCTTTATAATGTTCCTATGTTAATCATTCAGATAAAAAAAAATTCTATAAAACAAAATAATTTCTAGAATAATAGAAAAATTTACTGAATCAAAAATATCTGCCTAGATCCCTGTAAAGATTTAAGGAATTCATGGCTGAAGTACACACAGGTCAATCTAGAACAGTGGTCCAGAAAATGTCCAGCACCAAATACAGGAAGGGTGAATATTTGTGAGGACTTATTGCATAGAACGTTTTATGATTTACTTTTCATTTGAGAGTTGGTTCAAAAGCTTTAACAGGTTAAAATGCACCTTTACAGATCCAGTCTTCAATCACTATCTGGGAAGAAATCCCTTTTATGTTTAGTGAACCACAGATTTCTATAGGTTGGGAACTACTGATCTAGAACCATAATCTAATCTTTCTCCAGGTAAAAAATTACAATTCTTAAAACAACTGGAGGACCTTATCAAGTTTTAAGACAGACAAGGCACAAAAACATTAATAAAAAAGCAATGGAGGTTATTTAATGAATTTGTCAAATAGACTTATGTGAAATAAGAAACGTAATCCAACTACAACTAATGCAATATTATTTACATAACTAAAAGCATTTATTTATTTGTAATTAATACATGCAAAGTGTAAATCTTACTCCTTATCAAGAAACTTTGTTACAAGTTTATAAAACACATTACTTTTAAAACATGTAATGAACAGACAGTCAAAATAAGCTGAAAATGTTAAGATTCGGTAACCTATCTGGTTTAAGTTAGGACAATTTTAGTAACAAGAGGAGAAAAAAAATACTTAAACAATTAAAAATTATGCATTTATATTTTAATCAATAATAACCTATTTGGTATATTTTGTATACTAATTAATTTATTGTATTTTAAAGTATTATTTTATAATAAAATGTTTCATACAATAGTTTTATATTACCATTTTTCCCAGCCACAGCAAAATTTTCCTAAATTAGCAGTTTTTCTATATAACTTATATTAACAGGGGTATTGTTTTAAAAAATACACTGCTTCTTTTACTTTTTTATTCTACATAATCAAAGATACTTCACAAATTGCTGAGATTTTAAATCTCAACAAAGTTTATGATATTAATCAAATTAAATGTACAAATAAAATATACACAATATTAATTAAATACAAATTGTATCGCACTGTATACCTTCCTAAATTGTTTCCAACTATCAATGGTGCCCTCCATGGCCACCACCTTTCTTTTTGCCAATGACATCAATGGCTTTTTCAATTGCTATAGTCACCAGGAAGGCAGCAAAGCCATATTTGAACCCTCGTAAGAAAAATGTAGTGAATCTTCCACGATGCGTACCCCATTCAGATTCCCTGAAGCGCCAAACCTCATTCCTAACACAAATTACCAATTACTTTTTGACAGAAAATTTATAAAACTAATAAATTAAGTTAGAGGATAGAGAAAAAAGGTTAGTTATCTCTAACAAAGAAATCATACAGCTTTTATCCTTTAATAAGAATCTAGATAAAAGTAGAAATTCACCTAAAATCTATGTACAAATAAAAATGTAACTTGAATTTTGAAAATAAGAAACACAATACTAGATTTTGGATTCAGAAGTTCATATTATTAAAAAGTCTAGTAAAAGAATAGAATTAGAACTTAAAAATTGAATTAAATTTAAACCATTAAAAGGAAGAACAAATTGTATAAAGGAAATCATAAATACTAGATTCATGGACTCTGTCAATCTTTTAATTCAAATTCAGAATTAAAAGACTTTTATTGAGATGTTAAATTTCAACTACAAAATTTAAATTTAATATTGGAAGATTATTGATTGACCGTGTGTGAAGATGAAAGGAATATGGTATACCATATTCCTTTCATCTTAAATTTAATATCTATGAGAGATTTTTTTTTTTATACATAGGTTTGTGGAATATACATAATTGGATAAATACATAAATATGTTTCAGCAAAAAAATGAACACTAATAGGACTGCCATTCTTGTGTCCAAGTCCAAAAATAAAGAATATCAATAAAATCAATCATATAACATAAAGAGTGTTCTCTGAAGATTTCTAAATCTAATGTAATAGATATGTTCAGGTCATTACACGAAAATAAATCCTCGAGGAATATTATAGTCAGTTTATCAGGATATAAAACTTACTTAAAAGGAAAACCATAATGAGCCAAATATAACCAATAATTTTTAGGATAAACTTGTGTAAATTTTATTATTTTAAGTTGTACAACTATTATTCTTCCAATTAAGGAAAAAATTATTTAAGTAACTGCAGTAATTAGTCCGTATTAGGAATTTAGGTACAGAAATCGATCGTAAACTCTATCAACCATATATTATATATAAAACTATATAATACTTATATATAAAAAATATTTGATACCTCCTATGGGATTCCAATCAACTGGAAGCTTTCTGGTAATCAATCCGTTAAGAATGCAAAGGCCGGTGAGGTGAGAGGCAAGGCCCGTAAGAAATTACTTTAATATGAATCTAACCTCTACTTTCAAAGAGCTTAAATAATCCAACAATGTTGGTCCACAGCAATATAAAAATTACTGCATAATATTATAAATGGTAATTATAAGAAAGCTGTATTTATGTATCCCTTCAGTCCAAAAACATTAATAACAAATTTACAATGATAACCATAGACCTTCAATATTATACTAAAGGCGAAAAACAATCAGAGATAAAAACTTTAGATCAACAAACACTATATATACTCCAACATGAGTAGAGTTGCAGATCAGTTTATAGAGTATTGCTTAATAAGTTTTTAAAAAATATAATTAAAATTAAAAAAATAGAGAAAATTAATTGACACATTTATTTGTATTGAAAATTCATTATTCAAAACATGAAAGTGTCCTTGCCTCAGCCATGGATCCTTAAGTCCTTTAGAAGCAAGTACTTCTTGTATATTAAGAATCTCAGGAGCATCTGCTACTTTGTAAATCCTGTAGTCAGGAATTTTCATTCTCTCACCAAAATCATGATGACCATGGCCCATTCTGTACATATATACAAATTCAAGAACAAATAAATTGTGATTAAAGATAATTACAAATCAAAATAACATACTTATACACTTATATCACAATCTCTCAATATCTGTAGAAAAACTGGCAATAGCCTGGATCAGTAAAACCTACTGAAAGTAATGATCTCTGAAAAATCAGATGGCGCTACTGCGGCCTCTACCTTTGTAGTTCAATTTGTATACAACATATTACATTTCGGGTAAAAAGAAAATTCCTAATTCTAAATAGAAATTTACCAGCCGCAAAAATATTAGAAGGTAAGAGCGAGGAAAATAAATCGAATATTCCTAAACTCTCGATATTACTATCTTGTCTTTCGTTGGATATTATATTCGATTAAAGTAAACTAGACCAACGGTTGTGCAAGGAGGTAATTTGGTCATAACGCTCGACCGCCAGATATTTTACCCAATTAAGGGCACCCAATTTATGAGGGGCTGGGTGGACACAGGAGTTGACTCACGGCTACAGTGTAACAGAAAACATTTAAAAAATGTATACCTATTTAAATTTATTTTCATACATAAAATAAATACAAAAAACATAATACTTAATGTACAAAGAATATACTTCTCGATGATTTTTCGTTTTATACTGATTTAAGTCATTAAATTAATTTTACTCTGAACTGCACTAAGATAATGTAGTTACTTTAATTGTGGTCCATATTCCATAAGGGTACACTTTTCACCCAGCACAAATTGTACATGTTTATACTGACATAAGAGAAAATGGAATTGCTTTGTATAACAGTACACAAAAAACTGAACCTATTGACAGTTCCATGGCATACTGACATTACTTACTCGAAAAACGCAGTATATATGCTTTTCCACAATCTCATGTATCATCTTTTTTTAGCTGTAGTTAGAAAAAATTAAGACCAATCTCAGTAACTTTAATTTGGATAAATTATACCTGAATATATTAAACATTTCTTACTTTTAAATAATTACAAAATCCTAATTGAGTAAATCCATATGAAGTGGTTCCATCAAGTCAATCCAATGGTTGTTGGTTTAATTTTTATTTTTTTGTTTTGTATATTGATTCATCCATGTTTCTGGAGATAAAAACAGTTAATTTTTTTCAGCTTGTTCCTTAAAAAATGGCCAGAGGTTTAATGCTAAAATTTTAAAAACTTTTGTTTTCAAACCATTTTTTCTATGAGCTTGAATACTACAAAAACTTACCAGCTTGTGTTGCAGGTAGGTACCAATTAGTAGGTCAACCAGAATAAAAAATATTATTCCCACTGAATGTATTCTTGGTTTTTAATGACCTCTTAAAATTTGAAATTTTTGTATTTTATTAAACTTTGAGCTTTAATATCTCCATTGGGAGTGGATTTGAAAATAGATAAGTGAATGTTTCTAGATAGATTTATGGTAAATATAAACCTTACTTGTTTAAAGTTTAGTGATTGTTTGGAAAGGGGGGGGAGAGGGTCATGGAAATTATTTTGATTGCTTGTTTCACAGCATATAAGACTTTTTGTGCAGTATAATCTCAAAATGTGCAAAATTTTTCAGTAAAAACTCAAAATGTTTATAAAACACCTAAATTCTGCAGTAATTATCAACTTTATTGTTTGATTTTAATATTAATACATGGAAAGCTTACTTAACATTGTTTGAATAAAATTTAACTCACTAAATATTCTCTAAATTCATTCATAAAAAACTAAACTACCCTGATTAAAAACCTATAATTTTGTCCATAATTTAAGAGCTATGAGAAAGCTAATTGTATTAAATGATTTTATACTCCTATTATGAAGGCTGGAATTCAACATTTCAACTTAAGAAAAAATATACAAGGATCATTTAAAAATATTCTTCCAGGCGAAATAATTTTTTGATGAAGCCCTACAAAGTGGGGTGAAACGTCGGACAATAAATAGTTGACAACTATTTTGTTCATTTTTGATCACAAACCTGACCATCTTCTTCATATTTTAAATTATACTATTTATATTTAAATAATTAAATTAAAATGAATAAATAATGACATGCATACACCCATCTGTTTATAGTATGAGAAATCTAGTTCAAGCGTTAAATTTTGTCCAACATGAATCAGAATTTAAACCAAAAACAGCAAAACTTGTAAAATTATAGGAAAACTCCAAAACATGCAATACTGAGGAAAATAAAATTAGTGTTATTTGAATGCTTTTCCATGATTCCTATTTCTGTCAAGGTTTAAATTTAAAACTAACCAAGGAACAAAAGATATAATTGCACAAATATCTGACCTCTACTTATAATTATTCTAATTATAACATTCTTACCATAATTCAAAATCAAGTATTATGTCACACCCTGAACTTATGAATTTTTTTTTCATTTTTAGAAAAATATTGTTTAAAAACCAATCATTTAAAACTTACTTGGACCAATCATATACGCAACACTGTTCGCTTACTGAGTTTTTTTCCACATTTTCAAATAATTTCCAAACTTACCCAATTAAAGAAACAAATCCTGTAACTTATATAAATTTCAAATTTATGACTTCACTTCCATGGGATAAATCAAAATGTGCTAATTATATTTGAATAAAAAATATCCAACAAAGAAATATATTATTAAATGTAGAAAATAACGCACAATAGACTGCAGAATGTTTGATGAATGAATCTGGTGGATGAGCATGATTCCGGCCAAATCAACTCCTTGGGCAACCCTTGGTCTAGTAACAGTACTTCTATACAAAGTACTGCACCCCTGACCCTTCCTGGGTTGTAATGGTTCAGATTTATTAGCGTATATAAACAATATAAAAGGTTTTTTTAATTCAAATTATATTAATGGACATAAAAAATGTTTTTGAAAAAATAATGATTAAGAGACCAACTTAATTCATTTTTGACCACTTTGTATGGATTGACCCCAAGATGAAGAAAAGTAACAATTAAAATTCTATACTTTTAAAAATAGAGATAGTCTCTTTAAATAATACTACTGCATTTGCAAATACAATTAAAGGTTCTCTCTTTGAAGAAAATTAATAGAAAAATTACAATTTTTCAATTAATTTTCTTAAATGAGAGAACCTTTAATTGTATTTGTAAAGCCAGTAGAAATGTACTTAGCACCACTGTGAAGTAGGCCATCGACATGAAATGCATTATTTAAATAATAATCAGTAACAAATATGACTATCAGATGCTTCTGAAGTTGTAAAATTTGAATGATAGATTAATAAAAACTCATATAGATAAATGATGTTTCCCTCTAAAAATTATAATTGATGCTGCATCAGACAGAAAAATAATTTCTGATTCTTGAGTCTCCTTGAGGTCAAATAGGATCCTTTTGGCCTCCAGTAATTAATATTCCTTGATTCTGCAAGAGCATGACCATTTGGGAATTCCATACAAATACTTAAGTCTCCATTCCTGACAGCATCCATATCCAATGCTGGTCCAGTAGCTTTTTGGTTGGGCATATGCAGTTCATTAATTCAACTGTTCTAGCTCTAATTCCGAAAGAGTACTAGTTATTTTTTTCAACTCCTAGAATAGATGTAGAGATAGAGGGTCTGCCTACTTTTAATCATGACTAGTAGACAAAATACTAAGACAATGGTGTAGGTTTTTGATTCAATATTATGTTGGATATTTAATCTCTGAGTCTTCTTGAGGTCTATCAGGATCTTTTCGCCTTCCAGCTTTATTTTATTGATAATAATTTAAAAAACAATATTGATGATTTAGTACAAAAGTTATATTACAATTCATTTTAAAAATAGAAAAAGATGGGAAATATATTAACTTTTTTCCCTAATACTGTATAATTCAAATAAATTAAAAAGAATTTTTTTTTGTTTCTTTTACTGTACAAAAATTAATTTAACCTTAACTACAATTCATTTCTGTACTATTAAGATACGAAAAATGCTCAAAGTAGAAATACTTAGTATCAGATACTCATTAAGAGTACTCCAAATCTCTTCAGGTTCATATAGCTGCACAATAAACAGATTATTGTGTTGATTACTGACAACCAAACCAAACCAAATGAGCTATGCCAAGCTTGCTTGACAACTGACCTCAAGGTTTTTTTTAATATAAAGATAAGACTTTCATAAATGTAGAGTTAGTAAGAAATCATCATTTAAAGTATTTGAAATCCATATTTCACCTTTTTATGACACATTGTTCCCATCAATAATTTCCCATATAACAAGAACAAACCTAGCATGTTAAGCTACAAAATTAAAGAATGGTTCCTCAGATATATTCTATGTATTTTTCTATTATTATTTCCAGTTATATTTTAATGTTTTTTGCACCTGTAGGATAGTTTCTCTGAAAATGATTCTTGGAAACATATATAATTCCTTGGGTCACCAACCTAGTATTTAGGTCTGTCTCATAATTTCCTAGCAAATACCTCATAAGGGACTAGGGCATTTAATTCAATTGAGAAAAGATGGTACAAGTACTGGTACAGAAATAGAAAAATTAGTAATCAGTAACCAATGTTTCACCCCACTTTGCAGGGCTATAGATCCTGATAGTTTCAGAATTCTTTAACTATAGATACATAAGTTTCATTCTTAAACTACCAGAATTCAGGCATGCCGAAACATTATTTTTGAATCCTTTTTGACCACCACTTGGACCATCTTCCTACAATCAATTGAATGTGTTAAACTATTGATCTTTAAATTTAAATTTTTAATGACCAATATTATGGTTGAGAATAATTGTGATCAACAACTGAAACCTGGATTAAAATTACATGTCTCCCCATAAGGAATGTAAGGCAATAACTGTCAGAATTCTTAATCACTTTTTGGTATTAAAACCAATTATATCCCTTTTCACAGACAAAGTAGCTATTTTTTGCTGCAATTGAATCAAGTCTGCTGTTATTGATTAAAAAAAATATACATCTATTAATTAATAAATGGATATTTCTCTAATGATTCTTCAATTAAATAAGAAAGGAAGTGCAAAAAATAATAAATCACTTGTACAAATTAAAAATATATATTTATTTAAAAAAAAATTAAGTAAACAATATAAATAATTTATGTACAATTAGAAATAAAGAAGATATAAGATAGGAGATCACAGATTAAGACTGGCAAACAAAATATCTACCAGACAAAAAAAATTAAAATTATCAGGTCAGTGCGAGTAGCTAGGACGTTAACTTAAAAGGCATAGCTTGTCCTGATGTCTTCAAGTTTCTTTGACACCTCGTTTGGTGTCCTATCAAGGTCCTCTGCTATAGACTTTTGCTTTGCTGCCTCCAATGATGTGAATTGTTCACAAAGGTCTCCATCAATCACGTTCTGAAATAGTAAGAGGCTATCAATTGTTTATATAAAAGCAGTAATCAGTATTGAAATATGATAAATCATATCAGAACATATTAATAATCATAATATCTCAGATGAAACACGGAATAAAAATATAATCATCACTTATAAGATCAATCATTAACAAAAAAAATAATTAAGACCTTTACCTTAACAGGAAAGTAGTAAGACCTAAAGGATAGATGGTCACGGCCACAAAGAGGAGGTGCTTCTGATCGCATATGCATTTCTAAATGCTGAAAGAAGTCCTGGTCCTCATGAGATGTAAATGGTACAAGAACACCAACTGAGCCTGAGAGAGTAGTGTAAACTAAAGATTCAGAGCCACCAGGAATCAGTGTAGCTTTCTGTCAATCAAACAATAAGTGTAAGAACTCTAGAACAATTTCTTGATTTTCTATCAATTATGAAGATTGAAATAAACTCTCAGATAATTTATATAATCATATAATCTCAGATGAAACACGGATAATAATATATTCATCACCATATTTAAAATAAAAACTGGATAATCATAATCAATAACTAACCTGCAAAGATGTCACCATTTCTCCAACATGGAAATTGGCAACAAAGTCAGCTTTTTGAGATGCACCATTTAAAAGACCTCGATCCCACAGGGCCTTGTTGCCTGTAGGGTCCTCGTCTACATCATCTGTAACGTTACTAGCCAGGCGGATCTGAAACAACCAATTAACATAGTCTTTGTTTAAATTATTAAAAAATACTTATAAAAAAAAAATAAAAATAATTAATTATAAAAAAAAATACTTAATCAGTCAGAAAAAAATGAAAGAATAGAAAGAGCTTTAAAACTAAGTTGTGATTATACAAAGGATCATAGTTTTCTGATGGTCACAAGTTATGTTTATATTCAGTCTAAAAAAATTTTTTTCTAAATAAATTATTTAGTTAATTACTTACGACAGCAATGTTTCCAAATTTATCAGCAGTGGCAACAGTATTGTAATCAAGAATGGTAGTAGTTGTGATCCAACGAGGTTGGGTATCATCAGCAAAGATGATCAGTTGGTTCTCAGCTGACTTGTACCTAACCATGAATACACTCTCCTGGACATCACTCACGTAAACCCTCCTGCCCATCGCTTCTATTCGGACGATCATGTTGGGAATATGCTAAAACATAAAATACCGTAACTAAAACATTCAATTAAGAAATTAAATGTAACATTACCATAGAAATATTACAATACCTTGTTCTCACACTTCCTTAACAGTTTTTTCTTGCCTAAGTCATATAGCCTGAGCAAGCGGCCAACACCAACCAATATTCGTCCATGGAAAGGACAGATAGCTGTTGGGAGTTCATCAACTTGCGTACGATGGACCAATTCTAAGCCACAGCCATTGTTCGTGAACCTGAATAATAAAGGAGTCACAATTATAAAAAAAAAAACACAAACATCTGAATAATGAAATACAGATATTCAACATCTGAAATATTCCTCAGTATTATGTTACAGGTATTTTAAATACAAAATACTACTTTATATTTTACTTCTCAAAATAAAAAATACTTTTTGTACTTTACATGAATTTTATCTTGTATTTTGAAATATGGCACAGCTATGGTTATTGGATGGGTTATTTCTTAATTGACTAGTATATTATTTTATAAGCTTAATAAATGGAATAAGTACATCAGAACTGCAGGACGTGTCTTCAATAAAAATTCAGCCCTTGTGTGAGTTTATCATCACCTGTACTTATTAGAACCAATGTTATACTTACTAACATATGTTTTAATCAAACAGAACATAATCATCGGTTTCATTGTTAGTAAGGTCTATATATCTCAAATTTAAGGGGGATACAAGACACCATTGAGAAAGTATATATTCTCAACCAGGTGCTAACATAAAAATAAAAAAACAATGAACTGTAGGAAGATGATTCAGGTGATGGGGCAGTCAAGAAAGGTAAGCAGGGAAAAATATTGAATTATTTATTGGGTTACTATATTTTTATAATAATTATTTCTACTGTTTTGTGTACATATCATGCCCACCACTACCTAGACCATCTTCCAACAATTGAATTATTTATTGTATTCACCTGCATTAACTGAATTATACATTAATTAATTAATAATGTAGTCAACTAACAGTAGAGAGTAAACTAGCTCTGACAGAAATAAACGTTTAAGTGTTTACTGATATATAAAAAAAGTAATACTTATAAAACAATTTTTAAAAACATAATTTTAACCTGTTAACTAGGGAAGAATAAACTGTTTTCACAATGAGGACTGACTTTTTTTATTTGCACACTAGGATTTAATAGATAAGAACTATATAAAACTCAACGAGTTCAAAATATTTAAGGCAAATGTCCATGACAAAAAATGTCACGCCAATTGCAGTAGTAGTTCCTCTATGACAAAATATTCCGCCATACCCAGTGAACAGAATAATAGAAAAAAAAAAGAAAAAGAAAATTAAGGAACAAATTCTCCTAGGAAATCAAGTACATCAGAACTGCAGGACGTGTCTTCAATTGACAATTCAGCATTAGTGTGAGTTTATCATCATCTGTACTTGCCTAAGGGTTGTTATTACACTGTAGTTTGGGGTTATAACATATCAACGACTGTTGAATAAGACTTATGTAATATAAGAAATATAATCAGCATCTTTAATCTGGGACAGAGGCCCCTGAACATTTTTTTTATTCTATGGGTGGGTTATACTAATTACTCCTACTGTTTTGATATTCAATAGAGATCTTAAGACCAGGAAAGGCGAAAATCTCGAACAATTTTTTTAAATTTTTCTGTTGCTATATAAATTTCTATTTCGCAGTATTATCAAGGTAGATGAAATGAATCTAAATTTTGTTCCTACCAACAATACAACAGTTTAACAAAAGATAATGAAGCTATAATTCAATCAGGAGAGATAGAATAGTTCCTGCTTTATTTAATTTGAACTCTTTCGCAATTTATTTTTCCTCTTATTTCCTTTTAGTTTTTAATTATCTGTTTTTTTTTTTTATTATTCACAAAAATACAAATGATTAATTCAACAACAAACAAAATTGAAGTTAGTTTAGGGAGAGTTTTTGAAAAATCCGCTTTTAAACCCTACTTAACTAGTTTAATGAGAATAAAACCTAGCTGATATTATTAAGACCGTAACTAGATTGTACATTGATATACCAAGTTTAATCAGAATAGTTATAAGCCATTTTTAAGAAAGTTAGAAAATGTAAATAAATATTAAAATTGACAGTGGTGAAATGATATATCAGGTTGTAAAAGGAACACAGCCAACCACCCATTAGTAATGTTCTTTCTTTTTTTTCATTGACTTTAAAACTTTACAAGTTCTTTTTAAAACCACAGGATTTTTTTTTAGTTTTAAGACCTCTATGAAGGATGGGACCTAACAGAAATTCTACACTAGCTATATAAAATACCTACAATAGAAGGCTTGTTACCTACAAGGACGAAGTTTGTAGTTAATTTATAAATTGTATGGAGAAAAATATTTTTGAATTGTTGGTTTTGTTTCAAAACATCTCACTAAATTTAAAAAATAAACTATTTCAACTGAATAGAATTAATATAATAACACAGTTGGACAGTGGGTGTTGGCACTTTCCAACGCAAATTACAAACTAGGCTCTACTTACTTATATGTGTTGAGATAGCCAGAGCTGATCTGCCTTGGATTCAGTTGGTAGTCTTTAGCAACTCCTACTACCAAGAACTGCTGGTTGTCGGGCTGGTTGGTAAACTTACAAATGGCCAGGCTACAAAGTTCAAATTAAGTATTAATGATTTGATTTGGTTCCATTAAAATAGAAAATATTACAAAATAACAGATAAATGTAACAGTAAAGTCCTAAGCTTAATGATACGACTAATATGGGATTAACAAGTTGTTATATTATCAAATATTCAAAACCCTTTATTACAAAATAAAGACTTAAAATGTACACATAACCCTTTTCTTCCACTTCCCCCTCATCATGATCAGGCAGACATCACGAGCTTGTGAGATTACCAAATGTCTATCCAGTTTGTACTGTACTTATGACTAGGTTCAATGTTTCAAGTTAGGTGACAAGTATGTTTAAGGGGTGGGGTGTATGCTGATTTTTGATAGTTTTTAAACACTTAAAATAATTCAGAAATAACTTTTTAATGTAGGAAGGTTTTCCAGCCAAATATTACATTTCTAGAAGTATTTGGAGGATAGTTCCAACCAATTACTATACCAACATTAGAACACTAACATTTCTAATAAGAAATTTAGCTGCCTAGAAAA
>NW_027115535.1:90737-92927 GCF_000696795.3 Halyomorpha halys
AATGAATATAGAAAAATAATACATTGGAAAAAAAGTGACTTATATCCAGACAAGGATTATTCTCAATAATAAAAATAAACTAAAACAACTTGTATATTGCACTTTTAATTGTTTATAATTTAAAGATAATTATGTTAACACTTAATACTCAAAATTTGCCTAGACTAAAGAAACACCCCTAATTGGCTAATCAGGTAAACCTCAAAGGATCAGCAATGTTACATAAGTTCAAATCTTATAATATAAAATATAAATATAAAACCTTCAATATATAGATTCCGTAAACAAATTAACTAAAATTCATATAAAGATGATACAAATTCTCAAGTTTAAAGACACCTTTCAGCAACTATGTCATCAGATTATAAAATCATCACATGGTATCAGAACAGGTCTGTGATATTAAGAATTATCATCATTAACACAGTCGTGATAATTTTATAAGTATACATTCGCATAATCAATTAGAAAAATAATGACCACTGTATGGTTTTACCAAGAGTCATCGCCCGACGGGCTCCAGTTGGTCTATGGAATATACAGTTGCCAATAATGGTTACTCTACGATGCCATGGAAACCTTTGCACACTAGTGCAGGGCCTAACCATAGTGAGCCGCTCACAGCCAAGGCAGTGCAACTCACAAGCATCGAACTGATAACATTAATATAGTATCAGTCAAAACATACGGTAGTCAGCCATTTTCAGCTTTATATTTTCCTTTAAAAATAAAAAATGAGATAAAATTTATTTTTTGAGTTTTATCTATTACACCATAACATGTTTCAAGCAGTTTGATTAAAAAAAAAAACTTTCAACTTAAGCACTTCAGGTTTTATTTAAGTCCTATCTTATTTGATTAGTTGTGATATGGTAAATATGAAACATGAGTTTTATTTTTTTTGAAATTGAAAGTACTATGATACCAGCACTATTACATGTAAATTAAAGTTTGTCTAGTGTATTTTGAAAGAGATTGTATCCTGTTTCAAATGGTGAGAGGAGTTGATATAGGTTAATAATTTTTTCCAACAAATGAAAAAAAAATTGTGAGTTTGTAACCATTTTACATATTTAACAAGATCTTGGGATATTATCTAAATAAAAACTTATAAATAGGTTGAATAATTACTTCCACTTATAATTATGTGAATCGCTACAGCCAAAGGAGGGTTAGGGATTCAGTTCTTTAAAAGAAATTACTCTTTTTGGAAGAACAGTTATACAAGGAAATGATTTTTTTTTTAGATAATTCTCTACACCCAAATATTTTCTCTATTAAGGGTAATCACTTTGAAGAGGCAGGGTGGACCCTGGAGGGCTCCCGAACCCATAGAAGTAGACTCACAACTAAGGTAACATGATAAATAATTATCTACCACAGCCAGATTTGGACCCGGGCCGGGTCCTAGAAATCGATACCACAGCACCCACTTTCACCTATCAATATTGAAAATTCTAGTTTACATAAACTTAAAACTGTGCCTGATCAGAAATATAAAATCACATCAACGTTGGGACAGAATCAGTACAGGTCTGTGATATGAATTATTCATCATACAGGCACAGGCAACACAATCAAAATTATAATAAAAAAAAAAAAAAAAATACAGAGTATTTTAATCATTACAAGAAAACAAAGTAATTTCATCTGAAGCTTACAAAATTTATTTCAAGCCAGAGACTTAAATAACAAAATGCAGCTCAACATACCCCACCTACTAATGAATCAGGTGTTTGATATAAAAACGGTTAGTCACCAACCTTTTTTTGGGTAGCAGAGCCATTCTGGTGGGAGTAGGAAAACTGTATTCCTAAAATAATATCATTTGATGCAAATAAGATCTGTTTTTTCAGCTAAGAAAGGTTAGGATACAAACCCAAAAGTTTGAAGAAAATATGAGATGTAAGGTTCAAAACTGTGTTGATAATCCTTAATTATTTTCCGGAACCCAGGTTGGGAACCACTGCTGTGATCTAATTAAATATCAAGCTCAAATGAAAATGTATTATTAAGTACATATTGCATTATCAGCAACAGTATTGTGGGATGTGAAACTTACAACACCAAAAAAGATAAACAAAAACAATGATTTTAACAAGATGTTATCGTAAAATAAATGTTCTGAATCTATTTTGAGACTTTGGAAAGGCCCTCTTATTCCAAACCACAATTCTAAACAACTTAAAT
>NW_027115535.1:92982-99385 GCF_000696795.3 Halyomorpha halys
TATAAATCTAAAAGATCTTGTGATATTATCTAAATAACAAATCACTAAAAAATAGGTTAAATGACAACTTCAACAGATCAATATTAAAAATGCTAATTTCATATAATTTTAAAACAGTGCCTGATCAGAAATATAAAATCACATCAACGTTGGGACATAGTCAGTACAGGTCTGTGATAACAATTATTCATCATACAGGCACAGGCCACTCAATCAAAATTATAATAAAACTAATTTTAATAATAAAAGAAAAATCATTCCAGAGTATTTTTACTATTACAAGAAAAATTGAAACATTTAATTTAAAGCTTCTCGAGTTATTATATCATTAAATTAAAAAATTACTGGTCATTGATTAACAAAAACAAAATTGTAATATAGGACACAGTAACGATTTTCTTAAGATAAAAGGTGTGCAAGGTTGAGAAACATCAATCTAAAAAGGTGATGAAATGTCAACCTGACCATTAAATACTAAATCCAGCTATCTATTTCATTTCTTTGTTTTCAAGGATTTTTATGCTTTCAGAACTAAAAGCTCTAGTTTTAAATAGTGCAAACAACATGCCAAACATGTTAAAATTCACGTGATAAACATTAATAACATTTAACAATAAAAAATAGTTAATCATTAAAACCTCAGTTGATTTAAAAGTAAAATTAGCACTGACCACTGTATGGTTTTACCAAGAGTCATCACCCGACGGGCTCCAGTTGGTCTATGGAATATACAATTGCCAATAATGGTTATTCTACGATGCCATGGAAACCTTTGCACACTAGTGCAAGGCCTGACCATCGTGGGCCGCTCACAGCCAAGGCAGTGCGACCCACAAGCATCGATTTATACTTGCAGTTAGAACATTCATAACAGATATATTAATTATAATGTCAAGAATAAGTATACTACAAAATGAGACTTAAGAAAATATAAACTGACCTGATGGCTGCTTCATTCTGCTCAAGCCTTAATAAATGGTGTGTTTGGCCAGTAACAGGGTACATGATTCTCACCAATGAAGCCCACATTCCAGCACCAGCCTTAGGAGCGCCAAAAACTCTCTCGGGCAGGTCTTCAGAAAGGAAATCAGCAGCCATCTCTTTGGCTATTTCCATCTCCTCTTCCCCAGCCGCCTCTTCCATTTCCTTAGGTCAAATCATAATTTTAGATTAACACAGATAAAATAATAATAAAAAAAAAAATTGTAGGGTTTAAGTTGGGATAAATTAAAAGATTAAAAGTTCCACTGTACAGAAGGATTTACTGCTAGTTAAATAATGGGACTGGACAGTATTTAAGATAGTGGAGGAAAATTTATTTTTATTTAAGACATTTTATATATAGACATTAACAAAAAATCTTAATGCAGCACGCAGAACACACACCTTTCACTTGCAAACATAATTTTGCCCCTTAAGTCTTTTCTAGATAAGTGAGCTCATATTGAAGTTAGTTATTTTTGTGGCTTTAGAAAAAAAAAGAAAAGAGAGGTGAATGACAGGGTAAGTGAAAATTAAGAACTGTTGCTATGAAAGTTTGTAATTGAGGGTTTCTCGAGGAGGTAATAATTAACATAATTTTTATATTTTAAATATAAAAGTTCAACAAAAGATAATCAGGAAAGAATGGGGTCCCCCTCCCTTATCCCGTTTCAATTGGAATTATCTACTTTGCTAATTTCCCCATTAGTTGTTCATAAAATTCGGTAATATTTAGTATTTACATATTGTTTATTATTGCTAACAATGAAAACTAGTAAGTTTTTTTAAAACACAAAATGAAAGGTACAACGTATTTATTTGAGGTAAGAAATTTTAGAGTTGGTTTTTAAGTCCTGTTAAAATACTTTAATGACGATAAGACCTATCTGGTAATAAAGAACACTCAATTCCTCATTGATTTACCGAGTTTAATCAAAATCGTAATGAACTGTTTTAAAGAAAGTATAAACAATGTGAATAATTGATTTAATTAAGTAGTACTAATGGGTGGTCAATTTTATTGCAAAAGTTGCTGTCACACCCCAGCCATATACCCATCATCCATCTTAAATATGTAATTACAGTTTTGAGCTTGTCTCTCTCTCTCTCTCTCACACACAAAAAAAGACAAAAAATCTGGTATGTTGGGCACAACACAACTTTCAATTACTAACCTACTTTGTTTGTATAGATTAGTGGGCTTGGAATGAAGATAATACTATTTTGGTGGTTTCCAAAAAAAAAATCTAACAAGTTAGATGAAAATAATAATTATATAGTAACTTAAATTAATTAATTCATACATAAAAAAATATATAAACTTGAAATAATAATTACTTTTGCCATCTGTATCCTTCTCTGTTTTTTAGTTTCTTCAGTATAGGCGTTATGCTCAGTTTCAATTATAATCAAGTTACCAGTCTCTGGGTGCACAACAAATTTCCTTGGAGTATATTCTAATGGAAATGATACCTGCCAACAAATAAAATTATTTTACCAAGATGGAACTAGCAATATTCAGGGTTTTCAATTAAACAACCAATAATGACCTTAGTACCAAAAGTCAATTAATTATTATTTCTGTAACAATTCTGTAAGGCTCATCAGGAAAAATATTTGATTTTCATTTGAGCTATCATCAAATGTCTCTACCTACTTTATTTTATTTTTTGTCATCATTTGAGCCTTACCCTCATGAGTAGCATTACAAAAACCAAGCAGCCTGCAGTATTTTAAGGTAATAGAGAAAAATAACTTGGAAAAAATCTATGAACTATTGCTTGAATAAAATAATTTATACCCAAGTTAAGTCTCAAAACAGAACTATGAATTATATTTTTTTTTTCTTTTAGTAAGAGTAAAATTTGTCAAATTGGTTAATATTAGAATAAAATATGTTTTAAACTCACTTATTTAATTACAAAATAAAAATATATGATCCTAGATTTTTTAGAATTTATTTATTTGTCTTAGGGATAGCCCTAATAAAAATAGTTAGCAACAATTCGATATAGTGGTATATTATTTGCAAAAATACTAAATTATTGTTTATAAAATTATACTAAATTTATAAACAATCAATCACCACAAAAGAAATGAAAACCTCCTAAACATA
The DNA here is from genome assembly GCF_000696795.3 of Halyomorpha halys. Lineage (NCBI taxonomy): Eukaryota > Metazoa > Arthropoda > Insecta > Hemiptera > Pentatomidae > Halyomorpha > Halyomorpha halys. The sequence goes on from NW_027115535.1 coordinate 96,080, forward strand.
ATGTAAAAATTAAGCAGTTTATAAATAAAAAAATTATTTACATTTGAGAATAATGATATAAAATTTTGTTAGATTTCTCTTTTCTTTCGATTTTGTTAGAAAAACACATTTAATATTAACTTGTATAAACACATAACTAGAACAAGGACTATCATAAGATATTCACAATAAAAGATCTAATTTGTGGGATATTATCTAAATAAAAGTAAATATTTCTTAATATGGAAGTATTTGTTGATGATAACTATTTTACCAACATTTATTTATTATTATAAATATAAGAGAAATAAGAGAGTAATTTTTATATTAAAATTTTTAATTTTATTTCCAAAATTTAAATAATTGACAGTAAAATATTTATTTATAAGATGAAAATGAAGTTTCCTTTTGTTCCTATTTTGTACTGTGTGTATTATTAAATAGATAAGTTAAGAGGATTTTTTTAAAATTATTATTTTAGTTTTTGTTTGGTAATTTTAGGTGTTTTTAACTTCTTTTTCTAGTTAAGTAATGATTTTTTTTTTCCTTGAGAATATGGAGTTTTTTAATTAAGAAGTACTTTAAATAATTTATATTGTTAGAGAAAAAATTATATAGTCACAGAAGTAATAAAATAAATATATTTCAAAACTTATAAAAAAGAAAACGGTTTAAGTAAGGGATTTTTTTTATTTTGAATATAATTTTAGTTGGTACTTTTTTAAAAAGAATTACACAGAAAACATTGCTAGTACAATTTGAACTTGAAATAAAAATTATGATAGATGATATCATGTTTATCGGGTACAATTTTATCGGAATTTATAATTAGTATTGTAAACAAGAAAGTTGTTTGTAAATTATAGATAGGAGCAACAGGGTAATTGACATTTTCAGATGGCCGTTCTTATTGTCATCAAAGATGTTCTAAGATATAACAATTGCTTAGACTATGCCATGTGAACTATCATCATTAAATGCCATAATAAGATAAATTAACAGGGTTTCAGGAGTTCTTAAAAATCAAGAAAAAACAAAGAATGAAAAAAACTTTAATTAAAACCATATCACTGAAGGTAGCATATGGCAATATTGTTAGATATGAATTAACCCTTAACTTTAATGGTGATTAATCACGTCTGGGTAATACTGATTTTCATGAGATCTTTAATATCAGCAACACATTAAGAATAGGGGAGAATGAAGAGTTTAATCAAGGAGTGAAGCTTTAGTTTTTAATTTTGTTAACAACAATGATATTTCCAATTATCCTATCATATATTAGTACTGCCTATTCAGAGAATAAATTTGAGAATTTTAAAATACATACTTTTCAGGAAATTAAAATTAGTTAATTTAATTAATTAAAATCAGGTTAGTAGAAATGCTGTCAACTATATCCTAACCTACAGTGTTGTTTATCACATAAAAGGGACACTATACCTTTCATGAATTAGGGAAGTCCTTTGTCTTTTCGGCGCATTTATCGGACAGTTCCATCCGTGTAATACAAAAACTAATAGACTTATCTCAAATAAATTTCACGCTGATTTAAGTCTATACTAATAGAATAACTAATCCAATTTTTAAGGAAATCCAAGATGGTAAGGTCTAATAGTGCATTAAAATTGACATGGAAAGAGGATTGTAAGGCCTAGTAATGTGTTAAATTGACATGGAAGACCTTAAATTTTTTTTATATGATCTGTATGATTGTATATTCTTATAGTCCTGTCATACAATATTTGTATTTATTTTTATTTAATCTTACTGTGGGACAAAACTATAAATAATGAACAGATTTTGATATTAATTAAAACTATTTTTTTCTTTTACTGCCGCCTATCTTCTTTGATCACTTATAAACAGTCAACTAATAATCTTATAATATAACATACATGAACATAATGGAAAAAAAAAGGAAGATAAACAAAAAATAAAATTCCACCAGCCTGGTATTTCTTTTATAATATTAATTAAAGGTATATATATATAAAATATATATACACACACACAAACAAACCTTATAAATACATTTTCAGATGGCCGTTCTATGTCATCAATAAAATGTTATGTAATTTGTAATAATACAATAACTTATGACAAAGGAACTATCATCACTAAATGTTACATTAAATTAATAATGAAGTAATCTTGAACAAATTAAAGTTCCTTTACCTGATTAAATACAGCTCCTAACTTCTCAAGAGCCAAGATCCTCAAGGTATTAGTAGATATGGCGACAATACCCTCCGGACACTGCTCAGAGGCGAACCCAGAGGCATATTCCAATGAGTCATAAGATAATGGAGTAAGATGGAACCTGCCCTGGTAACAGTAGCTCAACCACGTCCGACTTGACATGGCTATCACCTAAAATCAAACAATAACTGTAACTAACCTGAATTAATTACTATAAGAAATGGAAACAAAATGCGGCGAGATAAAACAAAGATATTGGAAATTAAATATACTTAATAAGAAAACAAAATAATTCAGATCATGAACAGCCAATAAAGTAAACATATAAAAGCAACAAATGAAAAAAGGATTTTATTTTATTTATGAAATAGAGTATCATTACAATTCTTGAATCATGTACATCTAATATCATAAGATTTAAATGGAATCAAAGAAAAGTAATTATGCAGATATTAATTTCTTTATTCGACAGAAGAAATTTAATAAGAATAATATAACATTAATTGTTAACAAGTACTTATTGAAGACTTCAAATTTAAACTTTCAGTAAAACCAAGCAATAAAACCAATTCCGATTATAAATATTTGTTTTTTTTATGATTAGTCCTGAAATAGCAAAAATCGTACAATATAAGTAAATGTTATTTCCAACAAAATTGTAAAGCATTTTCAAAAGCTATAACACTTAATTTATCAGATAACTGACAATGTTTTGAATAGAAATTAATTTATTATTGATTAATATAACTTTCTCACAACTCTAAATGACTTCTCTAAATGATCTTGATTTCTGACTAAAATTCAATTAAGATTGGCACTTAAAACATTTTTCGATTTATATTCCAGTTAGTACCAAAATTAATTTTATTCTAGCATCTATTCACTCTAATTATACTTGTACATTATTTGAAGAAGCCTTAAATTAAGACATTGCATTTTTAAGAACTATTTAATTAGGGAGGAGAATATTTAATATCATATCAATACTTAAGGGGAATAAATTATTTAAATTAACTTAAATACATTTATGTTCTCCTAAATCTAAAATCATTATCACTAATCTTAATAACAATTAGAAAAATAAAATTAATAAGACAACCAAGATAAAAGATAATATTTTTACAT
>NW_027115535.1:99435-100322 GCF_000696795.3 Halyomorpha halys
TATCTTAACAGACAAGATATATCGAAGTTCCTTAAGATTTTGACAATCTGTAGGATTAAGATTTTGGAAAACTACTTTTAATTACTTATGGAATTTAGCAATGCGAGAGAATCTTGGAAAAATTTATGTCATATCATATTACCAGAACTAAAATTGAAGCCCAAAATGACATATTGTGAGCTGGAATAAAATGGAAATCTTATAGATCGACTAATGTACATACATCATGATGTCAAAACGAAGATGAAACAGAACAAAAAATGGATTAAGCCATTGGGCCAATGGAACAACCAATTTAATTTTAGAAGTGGGCCTGAATTTTATGAACCAAGAAACAACTCTTATTTGAAATGATCAACTACTGTTAGTGTTTTAGTTAAGTGATTCATCCAAATCAAATATTTCTATATTGTAGAACTCACTTAAAAAGAATACAAAAGTTGAGGAATATACTTACAGCTTGACTACCTTGCATCGTGATTGGAAAGAGCTTGACGGGCCTAGTACCGAGGTATCTGGTCCTCGTGTCTGCCAAATCTCCAGTCACCGGGTCGAGAACAGTTCGTAACAGACCACCGTTGTGGAGTCCAATATTTAAATAAAGAGTTGACCTACTGCCATCTGCACCACCCATCTCCACAATACACAAAGATTCTGGAGCAGCAGGAACAGCTTGTGTACAAAGCATTTGCAAGCAATCCTAGAAAGAAATACATAAGGATTTTAAAATAGTCCTATTAAAAATTTCCTAAGCGTAACATCACTTTAAGATCATGAGTGATTAGATAATTAATATTGCAATAAATAAAAAATAATGACCACTGTATGGTTTTACCAAGAGTCATCGCCCGACGGGCTCCAGTTGGTCTATGGAATATACAGTTGCC
>NW_027115535.1:101142-120216 GCF_000696795.3 Halyomorpha halys
ACCATCGTGAGCTGCTCATAGCCAAGGCATTGCAACTCACAAGCATCAAATATTATTGCAGTTTTAATCAGTGGCATAGTGTAGGTGTCAGCCTTCTAGGGAAGAGGAAAAATTTTGCCGCCCCTCTTATTTAAGTATTTCAATTAAAAGAATAAAATATACAGTAGTTCTAAATAACTTCTAGGCAAGAACAATCATATTAAACTTGTGTTGTACAGGTTACAAATAAAAGTAATGAAATGAAATGGTCAAAATTTTTACAAGATGTTCATTGTGAAATTTTGCAGCCCCCCCCCCAAATATACTATGCCACTGCTTTTATTAAATATAACATTAACAGTAATAACTATAATTTTTATCTATATTAAACATTGAAAGTGTTGTTGGAAAACATATATACCAAGGTGAAAGACTGAAATTGGTACCAACACCCAACGATGAACCAACATTTTATATCGCACCCTTACGAGCTAAGGGCAGTTTGTGAGCCTGCCAAGAGCAGATACTGGGTGCTTTTTAAATTAAAAGTTACATCAAATCGATCGTTATAATAACTTTTCTAATGTCAAATAAATAAGTAATAGAACTTTATTATTATTAAATAATTCTATTCTCATAAAATAAACCTAGCAACATATCAATGGAATATAACAAAGCAACCTAATTGAGAATATTAGGAATACAAATTGTTGAGATGTATTTGATCAACAATGCTTTTGACATTATAGCAATAGGTAAAAGCCACATAATTTCATTGAAATTTAATTTTATTCACCAACCAGACTTTATTATGAAGCATGGGAACATAATAGCACAGAAAGAAATACGTAAGGATTTTAAAATAGTCCTATTAAAAATTTCCTAAGCGTAACATCACTTTAAGATCATGAGTGATTGATAATTGATATTACAATAAATAAAAATAATGACCACTGTATGGTTTTACCAAGAGTCATCGCCCGACGGGCTCCAGTTGGTCTATGGAATATACAGTTGCCAATAACGGTTATTCTACGATGCCATGGAAACCTTACACACTAGTGTAAGGCCTGACCATCGTGAGCTGCTCATAGCCAAGGCATTGCAACTCACAAGCATCAAATAATTATAGCAGACTTAACAAATGACAGATTTATTCATTTCAAATCTATAATTTCATCAATATCAAATGTGTTGTTGGAAAACATATACCAAGGTGAAAGACTAAAATTGGTACAAACACCCAACGATGAACCATCATTTCATATCGCACCCTTACGAGCTAAGGGCAGTTAGTAAGCCTGCCAAGAGCAGATACTGAGTGCTTCTTAAAAGTTACATCACACGTTGCCAGGTGGTCTTAAACAAATCAAAGAGCTTTTTTCCCTTAATAGAGGCACACAAGTCAGAAAAAAAAGTTTAGAAATAACACAAAGATCAAGTAATCAGTCTATGGTGTCATCTTAGGATAGCTAATTCAAATTTCAAATAATTTAAAACTTTAATCTGAAAATGGAGTTATTTGATACCTTAATGAAAGTTACTTGAATTAATATGAAATATTTAATCATAATTATTATGCTGGAGACTCCAAACCCTCATAAGCAGGAGTTATATATATTATGTTAAGAAAATATTTTAGAAAATCTTATAAAACCAACTTTCAGAAGGAAAAAAATTAGATCCTCACAACCTCATTAGCACAATGTTCAATAAAGAAGAACTAGAATTGTACTCAAATTCAATTCATATGTCATTCCTGAAATTCTTAAGAATTAATATAATTAAAATTAATTGTTTACACAAACAATATAAAAAATTCTAGCATAAAAAAACTTTGTAATTGAAAATATGCCTGATCAGAAATATATAATCACATCATTGGACAATATCAGTACAGGTCTGTGATAATAATTATTCATCATACAGGCACATACTAAACTAACAGATATATGGATATAAACAAATTTCAAGTTGAACCATTGTAAAAACAATTTTTGAGAAAGATGAAAGTTATTAGTTAAATTCTGTTAATCCCTAGGTATGACTAAAATGTATACCCTAAATGTAAAAAAAGAATTAATAATTAGCTAACTGATTTTGGTATCGCATGGTATATTTTCTGTCTTATTTATAAAATTAAGAAGTTTCATTGTTAATAATTAATACAATTTTAAAATTAATTCGATATTACATTTAAAATTTATTTTTTTCTTTTACCAATTTTTAACACCTTTATTATACTAAAAATCCTCTAAAAAATGTTAAATATCAAATGGCATTATTTGAATGAATAAGTGAGTTATTGATATTGTTAGAAATTACAATTGTATTTTTAAAATAATATTTTAGGATACTACAGCTTTGAGGTCACTTTGGGCCCCAGTGACAATTAGATTTGTCGGCTATATAACATTTTTCTAGCAGATGAAAGATGAAGAACACTTGGCAAAAATAGATTTTAAAAAAATAAATGAACACAAAATGATCAACCTATGAATCTGCTAAAATAATTAATGCAGCATGGTTTAAACTTGGTTATTCCATAATGACATCTAAATTTTAGCACACAACAAATGCAAGGGCCTACAATGATGAGTCACTAACACCCAATTGGTACAAGTCAAGAGCATAAAATAATCTGAGATTTTAATAATAGCGAATGCATTACATCAGTTAATCATAGACTACTTAAACAATGTTTAATTAAAATTCTTTTTATTGCAATCTGGACTATTTTCAGATGGCCCCTATTGTCATCAAACTGGTGTAACAACTGTTACATACAGGTACGCAATGGCTAGATTCATCATACAATCCAGATTGCGGTTGGGATATCACTACATAGAAAAACATTAGTCAATTATCAAGTTCCCTAATACTATTAAAATAAATTGAAAAAATGCATCCATAAAGAAATAATTGCTAGGAAACCTAAATGGAGCTACTAGTAAATATTACAATAAAAACCTACATTTAACAGATAAACATACTTCTTCATAACATATTTATTTAATTTATATATTATTAATTGTTATTCATAACAAATTTCTCCATAAAATAAAAAGTGTGACTGCAAACCTAGGGGGAAGGGAGGAAAGAAAAATCATGAAGTGGTTAAAAATCAACAGATGCTTCAATAATTTATGAAATTCAAATTATGTTAAGTTTTAATAACAAGAAAACTTTAAAAGCAATGACTACTGTATGGTTTTACCAAGCGTCATCACCCGACGGGCTCCAATTGGCCTATGGAATATACAGTTGCCAACAATGGTTATTTTACGATGCCATGGAAACCTAGCACACTAGTGCAGGGCCTAACCATCATGAGCTGCTCACAGCCAAGGCAGTGCAACTCACAAGCATCAGGTTAAAGAATCTTTTAAAACAAGAAAAACTGTTCCATACTTGTTCACTCCAATAAGTACATAAATAAGTCAAATCAGAGGCGACAAGATGATTTTCTATCGCATTGCTATTCAGTTGTGAACAGTACTGATCTGCTCACATAAAAAACCAACAATGCTTTACCTTATACAATTAAATTTAAACCAACCTGTGGGTCTAAGGAGATAATTCTGACTGTGTTATCCGCTAATCCGACAGCGACAAACCTAGACATGTGCTCCCCTGAAGGTGCATTCCCCAACGCCATGCAAACTACCTCACATTGCATCTCCTGCCACTGGTTATACTCCTTTAACTGACCTGTCTAAAAGGAAGAAAGTTGAGTAAAAACAAAATAATAAAATTGAAAAATTTAGTTTGAAAAGATGTTTTAATCAAATGTAGGAAGGTTTTCCGGCCAAATATTTCATTTTAAGAAGTATTTGGAGGATAGTTCCAACCAATTACTATACCAACATCTGAACACTAACACTTCTATTAAGAAAATTTAGTTGCCTAGAAAATGTTGGACTATAGATATTTAATACATAAAGCAATAGCACAAAAAATGAATAAATTAGTTAGATATTAAAATAATAGTTAACTCAGTATTAATGATCCACAGGATTTTTATCTATATAATAAAATAGCAAATAATTGAATACAAAAAGTTATTAGAAGTTAATAAATACTTTAAACAGAATCTTTAAGATGGTATCTTACAGGGTCCATTTCAAAATACACCAGCTCCCCTCCGGTCAAGGCAATGACAACTTGCCTTCTGTTTACAGCACACTTGATGATCTGTTTCTTGCCAGGTACCTTCCAATCTTGCAACCTCTTATCAGATCTGATATGCCGCACACCTTCAGGGTAAACCTATATCAAATATTAAAATAATTTAGCATCATCGACATTCAAGACAAACTAAAAGAAAAAAAAATTGAAAATTAAGGTTTGAATGTATTTTATTTTGTTAGTGATGGTAGTTAACGTTAAAAAATACATACTTATTACTTTAAAAAAATATCCTGTCAGAGGTGGTTAAGGTATAGAAGCAAAAACAATGCGTGGATTTTTTTTTTTTTTTTTTTTTAACATTTGGATAAACATTCTTAGAAATCTGTGTTCCTAAAGTAAGAAAATATAATTCTGGGGCACTTTTGAGAAATAGAAAGTTAGTAGTCTTGAAAAGAATAATTATTTGGCTTGAGTTTGATTTGCCAATTAAAAAATTCTTTAACTATCATTGCTGTAAAGTCCAAGACCAAAAAGGTTTCACCGAGAAACACCATTTATTGGTTTGTTATATGGTGGTGTATTAATTGTTGATAATCTTATATAGGAAAATTAAATGTTAATGATTTTAAATTAAAAAAAAAAAATAGGTTTTTAACTTATAATAAAGAAAATGACCTGGGCAGAATAGCCTGGAAAAGAAACTTTAAATTAATGTGAGGAGGAAATTACATTGAAGATGTCCTTGAGGATGGCTAGAATGGCCGAAACGTTGGATTAGTGAAAAATAAAGTGTTGAGACAATAATGGATACGAATTTTTGATTTATTTAATAAAAAATATTTTGTTTTTTCGTAGTCATTGTTACCTTATTAAACCCCTCCCCTCCCTTCCCTTAACATTTTCAATTACTTCTAATAAGTCAAACAAATCAAATTTTTTTTTTTTTTTTTACTTTATTAAGATTATTCACAACTGTAAAAGTATCAAATCAAATTAAAAAATGTTTGTGTGTGAAATGTTTTTTCTTGTCTTTTTTTAAAATTATAAATACCTAGTTGAAAAATTGATGTGAAAAAATTAAATAAATAAAACGGAAAAAGTAATTTAACTAAGCACTCGATCAAATAAGAAAAAACTCTGTACGAATGATATTAAATTAGATTGTTAATAGTTGATTAAACATATGACACATTATGAATATGTTCTTCCAGTGATAATTATAAGAGCAAATTGGTAATTGAAATTAATATAAGGATAATTAAAAGAGCAAATTGGTAAAATATATAAGAATTAGATGGCTCATCAGAATTATCAGTGTTTTTCACAAATTACTCAATTGTCTCTACCTACATTTAAAACATCATTTGAGCCAATCTAAACTTATTGTAAGAATCACTGTGCGCTTCAGTAAAAGAGCTATAATAGCAGTAATAGGCTATCACAACAATAATAACTAAAATATTAATATAAATTCTAATTGATAACATTTATTAGAAATTAAAAATCTAAACATTAATGCAGTAGTATGCCAACTAAACATGACTTAGTTAATATGTCATCTAATAATCTTCATTAAATACAAATTCACAGATATATCAATATAATAATTAAAATTACTTTGGAGATATTTTTAAAACCAACTAAAGTGCCAAAAAATATAATACATTCAATTAAAAGAGAAAAAAATATTATGTCAATTTAATTAACTGCTATTTAATGTAACTTGAAATCGCAACAGTATTACTGTAAAATTAATAACCTGCACCGCAGCATCATCTCCGAGAGCAGAGCAGGCCAGAGTTGAAGTGAAGCCGAGAAACCCTGAGTCAGCAACTTCCTCAACAGTCTCACCAATAGAAAGAACTAGTGTTGCGCTCAAGAAAGATACCACAATGTAAGCATCATACTCATCTGCAACAAACAGTAACTTCCAAAATAACAGTGACAATATCACAGCGCTAAGAGAATAAAACCTCTTGTCAGGGAAAGAAATTTAATTTTAGAAGATGATCAAAATAACACAGACACTTTTTAAGAATACTGAAGGAAGTTTCACTAGAACAATAAATCTTTTTAAAAAAGTATATAATTTCCCTGAAACAAGGTTAATTCTACAACTTCTAAATTTCATAAATAATGATAATAAAATGGTTACCAGTTGATACTCCTTCTGACTTACCTTAACAGCATCGGCAAATCATATCCAGAAAAAAAAAAAAAAGTGATCACCAATTCCATCTGAAAAAGAAAATAACTGGTGTTTGATAGACTCATATAAATATCAATTCACCAGTCTTATTAATAATTGTTTTCAAACTAGGAATGTTACCAAGTGAATTGAAAATACCAAAGAAAATTATAAAGGAAAACCATTTTTAATCCGTCAACACAATAAATTCAATTTTACAGTTGCGTCATTATGCTTTCAGAGCAGCGAAATTATCTCATGAGAATATTAAGTAGTCAACATAATAAGGCAAAGGCTCATCAGAATAAGGTTTGTTTTCATTCAAAATATCAAATGTCCATACCTACTTTTAAACATCATTTGAGCCATTTATTTATGGTTTGTTTGTAGTATTATAATTAAATGATCAAGATAGAAAACTTATTCCAGGAATTAAATTTGGTTTAAATATCAAACATAATAATAGTTCCTAAATGCATTTAAAAAAACCTGTTGACAAGGATATATAATATTAATTAAATATATGAGGGAAAAACCTCTTAAGCAGAATGTAACTACAATTGAACACAAATCACAAATACAACAATTTTAACAGTAATTCACTTGGTATCATTTGTAGTGCTAACAAAATAATATTAATTTTGAAACTTTTTTAAATGAATTGATTACATCTTAGTCATTAAATTAATTATAAAATATTAAATTATCACAGGAGGTAAAACCAAAAAGTTTCTCACAAGTCACAGCATAACTAAGATTATATAATTCCTTTTTATCTGTATAATTACAAAAACTCGCAGCTTTACAAGTTCCCCCTGATCCCCTACACCAGCCCCCCTCCTCCAAAAAATAACTATTACCTTTAATGATTTAATATTTAATAATAAACACAATGAAACACATGAAGATAGCTGACCCTCCATTAAAAATATATAAATTAGACCATCCGTTCTTTCTACCTTTTCACTTGTGGTACATGAGCTTATAACAACTTATCTTAAACCCAAATCCATTAACCACAAGATTAAAAAGAAAATTTTTAAAATATGAAGGTTAATTTGTTATCCAATCCGTAGGAAAAGTAAGACAATAATAACTTGGACTTATAAGGAAGAAAAAAGAAATAAAATAATCATTAAAAATAAAAACAAAAAAAGAACTCCTCAAAAATACATGAACATTCACATTAAAATTATCTGTTTTGTTTTTAATTACCATATAGAGTCCAATAGCAGAAATCAAAATGAACACAATTTAATAATAGTAAGTTAGGATAATAAAAAAATGGATACATGATTAAATTAAATTATAACTACTGAAATTTTTTTTAAAGAGGTGTAGCATTCAGGAAATATCTAAATCTATTTTTAATATTTAAAAAATAAAATTTCTTACAAAAACAGTAAAAATCACATGTTATTTAACTGTTTCTGGAAAAAAAAAATCTTTACCTTGTACACCCAAGCACTTGATAGTTAATTTAATAGATACAAAAAAATTTAAAAAGACATGGGTGGCTTAGGAACGCAACATCTTATATAAGAAACTTAATTAACTTATAATAATGAATTATTAATTTGAAACATTTAATAATTAAAATCATAGTAAACTCACCAGTGGCACGCTTCTTGACTGTCCAGACTGCATTTGGAGAACCTGGTAGTTCAGACACAGCCATTTCAGATACTTCTAAACCATGCCTTAATACCCTTAGGGTAGAGCGTGGTCCCCTACCACAGGCCATATACAACTGAGGAGTATCCTCATTAGCTAATACAAGATAAAACAAGTTAGAAACACAAACCACTAATTCGTAATTGCAATAGTTCCACTTATCGGAATATATCAATACCTAAATCAGCTACATGGCAGTCTAGAATTGGGGAGAGTGAATCCATTTCATCAACCAGGACTAGATTCCTAAGAGGTCTGGGAGCGAAGAAGAAAGTATCTCCTTCCTCTAGGGGCATAGCAGAACTGAATTCAGGCTCATCATCATCATCACCCAAATGGGCAATCTGATAAAGGTAACTGAAAAATTAAGTTTAATCTGTAATATGGAAAAATAGACTAATTATCTTGAAATTACAATACCAAATAAATGATAAATTCAAGTTTTATTAAACTTACTGGTTGCCGAATTCAGATGCGACAAAAAGAAAACCAGTTTTTAACACACACATTGCAGCAGCTACAGGAACGGTATCGAAGTATTTTAATTTAATTTCTGTAACAAATTCTTCATCTGTTTCAAGAGTCACTTTGAAAATATCGCCTTGTTCTGTTTGAACAAGGAAGAAAAACATAGATTTTGTTTTATGAGTTGCTGAACACACGAAAATCATTCCTCGCTCAGGATCATCCAAGTCATTCTGTAAAAATGAAGAAAGTATTCTTAAGAATTACTTTTATCAAATAACATTTTATCCTAATGTTATTGAGTTATCTTATATACATGAATCATAAAAACTTATAGGATGATAAACTGAAACTTTATACTTATATATAGCATTATACTTATACTTAATTTCTCAATATACCAATTTCAATAATATTTTCAAAACAAACCAATTATTTTATATCAAAAGGTGATTTGTAGGTGGTTATAGTGGCAATTGGAAATAACATAATAAAACCGTAACAACTTTATATGATCACCGCAGGCCGACTTCTGAGAAAGAAAAATTATGATATTGAATAACTGAGAGAAACATTCAATTTTTGTTCTCTATGTGTCTAAAATCAATACTTCCTCGATGAAATCACCTTATCTGAATTTTATATAATTTTAGAAATAAATGTTTTATGTAACAGAACTTTTGATAGTTTAAGATTAAGCTAAAATGTTTAACATTGACCCTATATATGAATCAGGTAAGCGCTAAGGTATTAAAACAATGAAAAATTCAATTTCTCAGATAAGACAATTTAATTAATGAGGACAGTTAAGATATACAATATGAGTTTCTTATCTTAAAGTTAAGATTAAATTTATGAATTAAACTAATGAGGGTTTATCGATGAAGTAAAAACATCAGTTAATACTCAAATATTTAATACACTTACATACAACTACATAATATAAAATACATTTCTTAAATACTTAACTATCATGAAAAATTTTAATTAAGAAATAAAAAATTATTTTATTTCTCCAATGTTTGCAAAAGCTCTGCTCTGTACTCAAAAAGTAGTAAAAAGCTTATCATTTGCAATTAATATTGCACAATCATCCAAACAACAAAAGCCATGAATAAGCTATGCGTTGGCTTGATCGTGCTGCTGTTTTTTTCCCCTTAGTTACAAAGAAACAATGTTTTCTAAAATTCAACGTATAGTATAAAAATGTATCATTTTTTAAAATAATTTTTTTTCTTTTTAAATTTTTATTTGGAAATAGCTGTTTTATATCAAATTCTAAACACTAATTACATTGAATAAAAAAACCACTGACAGGCTAAGAATATTTAAATATAACTATAAACAAACTAAATAGTATTTATTGTATTCCTTACCCTTCTCCTAGGAATTGGACAACGGATATCATGCTGATCCCCAAGGTTTTTGTAAGTGAGGTAGTTTTCTGAACAAATAAGTACGCCAGAAGGCCCATCATCTCCACCAGGTACCGAAATAAGGAAATTGGCATGTTCCTCTAAGGGTTCAGAATATTTTCTTACAACATGATTAACACCATAATCCTGTTCATAGAATGTCAAAGACTGTTTGGTTTCACTTGCTAATTCCCAAGTTGCATCATTATCAGACTCCTAAAAAATCATTCATTTAAATAGTAGGTATACAATCTCCTAAAAAAGAAAAATATTATAAACAACTTAATCCTATTGAAGATTTAATTATAAACATACTGCACTAGTTTTACGATGACAGAATCTTAATCAAAGAATAACATTAATAATCATAATCAATAACATTTGTAACTGGGTTTGCAGGATTTTAATCACACAAAAAATATCTTAGATGCAATAAAAACTGAAAACATAATAAAGATCTTCCTATTAGAAGACCTACATGAAGCAGATCAAACTAAACTGGAAACAGATAAAACAGTTCAAATACAACTAAGTCTAAGTTAAGAGTAGAGAGAAGTTTAAGTTAATAAGAAGAAATGTTCCTAATTTCAATCAAATTATTTTAGTAGTACCAGTAACCCCATGCTAATCAATTTCTTTTGAGAACACGTTGATTTCAATACAATAATAATAACATCAATCAACAATAATAATAGGGTGTTATAGGTGAAACAGGGAAGGCTAAAGCTAAAAGTTGAACATCTATGAGGCAAGTGAAAAAAAACAAAACAGTTCTGTCCAGAGCTGTAAAGCAGTCTGCTTAAACAGCTTCGATCAGAGCAGCAGTCTTGAAACGGTTCCAGCAGTTTCACCCAGGACTAAGAACTCAGTGGTCCGTATTGTAGCTCGTACAAACAGCTTCAGCAATTGTTAACTACATCTAATTCACAATCAACTTTAATGTCAGACCAAAATAAGAGCCTCTATGTAATAGAGCCACATGATTACGAAGATTTAGTTAAATTAAAAAAACAACAAAAAACAAACTTGTTAGACCAACTCAAATTAACAATTTTAAAATGTTAAATAAGTGTGTTGAAATTTAAAATTTACAAAAAAACAAGTACTTAACGGTTTTTATTAATCTTGTTTCTTATTGGTAAATGATTTTATTTATGAAAACATGGCCTTACATTAAATCTAAGCCTTTAACATTTTATTGTTACAAATTATTTACTAATTCCTTGATAACTGATTACTGTGCCGAGTAATAAAGAAGTATATGACTTTAGTGTCCTCGGTTGTCAGTATAAGGCTACAGCTTATAAACATTTAAATATTATTATTGCTAATCAATTTTCTTAAATTCCCATAAGTTAGTTCAGGAGCTTGTGAGGAAATGAAAAAGACCTAAGTTAAGCAAACACTTCATCCTGACTTCGATCTAATAGTCAACATAACTTAAAATTTCATTAATTAACTATTACCATTAAACTGCACTGGCAGTTAAAAAAGAGGTTACTTGCCTCGTAATCTATTTCAAGGCAGGCAAATATGGAATTTTCAAAGCCAACATCTAAACCGACCATGTGGTATACAAGAGTATTGCTCTTGTGAGCTTCCAATGGAGATGAAATTGTTAGTCTGGCTTCTGCATCTCTGTTCAAAATGTAAACAACCTTCTGTTTTTCAATTGCTCCTACAAAACATGAAGAATGTTATAAGAAATTATAAAAATGATAAATTTACTAAGCCTTAAGATACTAAACCAATTCCATATAAAATACATTAAATCATTGTAATGATTTAAGGCAATATGGAGAAATAATTAATCTACAGGACCCCATAACTGAGAGTTAATACATTGGTAAACAAAAAAAAATACTTACCAACCATAATGGCTCTGGCCTTAGGATCAACTGCAAGATACTGTCCTGGTACAATTCTTCTACAACCGCTTTTCCCAAAGGTCTCTTGATGAACCTTTTCCAAAATGTTTTTCTGTGGATTGTATTCAAGAATAACAATCCTACCAGAATCAGATCCAACAACAGCATAATCTGCAACAACACAAATCTAACATATTATTCATATACGTTTAAAATTACATTAAAAAGAAATTAAATTAATGAAGTACAAAAAATCACATCAATAACATGTTTACACCTTGAAAAATAAAAAAGCACGTACTTACCTTTGTTACCACCGGTCAGCCGAAACGCCATTAAAGATCTTATAACGCCAAATATTTCTACTGTTAACAACGAATGGACCTTCCCCGTGTTTGGGTCCGGCCTGAGGAGTTCCAGACATTTTCCCCTCGAAACTAATATTTCTTGCTGCTTTTTCCCACTAAAACTACCGTGGACTGCGTGGGTTATACCCGTAGCACGTTGAAGAGTTAAATTGTACAAAAACATATTTAAGTCTAACTAATCCGACAAAATATTAATTCCGATATTTAACACGCGGCTCAAATAGTGGACGAAGGCGTCATTCAAGATGGAGACTACCAATTGTTTAAATGGATTAAAACAACCTCATTCTAATAATGCTTAACATAACTACCTAAATAAGTACATATTTTAGGTAGATTATAAAAGCAAAGACTAACATAGCCCCAGCAATGGATTGTGTTGATACAAACGGATAACGGTGAAGATGTTTCACCTCAGAAGCTCCAAACCAATATGGCTAAATCGTTGGAAAGCCAACGTTCCAAGCTCAACTCACTGCCTACATAATTTCCCCTGTAAAAACTGTTGTATAATATTAATAAATTAACTGAAATTAAATGCAAGAAATAATAATTTAATTTCGTTTCACAAAAAAATATTACAAAAATTTATATATAGAGACAGCCATAGATATAATTTTTTTTACCAACGTTAAAAAAATTAAACATTAAGTATTATTTTTTCTCTGAATCCAGGGTTAGAGATGTAATTTAAAATATACACTTAATGTTTCTGTCCTAGTAATTTTAACTTATAAACTACCAATAAATATTTTGGAGGCTGTCAAATGTTTTGAGAAATATTTAATGTTGAAGGATAATCAGTTATTTCTGTCTGTTCTAGAGATGAAGCTTCCTGCTATAATACCTTTTCCTACTGAATAATTGTCAATTTTTAGTTTAAGTTAAGCGCCCATTGGCCTCTTGTGATTATTTTGCTATATGGGATTTATTATTATTTGCTATACTTCCTATTCTTTCTTATTACTTTTCTTTAACCCTATTTTCGAAATCCTAATAAACAGTTTGGACTTGTCTTCAGCTTAATACCTCTGATGACTCCAGAACTTTGCCACTTATATATATTATGTATAATACTTTCTGTAACTGATTGATCACAAACCCAGGCAATCTCTTAATAACACCTAAACCACTTAAACTGATAATCCACTCCAAGCCATCTTCCATCCTCTGACCACTTCACTAATTAAAAACCTGGCATCTTTCAGTAGAGGCCAGGTATTTTAGTAGCTGTTTTTAGGCATATTTAGTAATATTTTGGCAATAAAATGTAATATGCCCCTATACCAAAAATGTTAATTTTTCCTTTTATAAAACCAAATGTGTAGGCTTAGATAGTGTAAAACAAGAGTAACTAAATCATTAGATTTAAACTAAGCAAAGAAGTTAAAAAAAAATCCTAAAATGATTTTTAAGAAATTTGGTGTTTGAATTTAAAATACAACTTCTTCAACTGTGATCCTTTCAGTCTTCTTCTTCTTTTACTGGCACAAAAAGCGCATGAAGCTGCCCTTGGCCTACTCAATGGCCGCCTACCATCTTCCTCTATCTTATGTAAGGGTAGCTGGGATCCTCAGTTGTTGCAGATCCCGCCTCACAGCATCTCTCCATCGTCCCTTCGGCCTACCATGTTGCCATACACCATCCGGAACGTAACTGAGCCACTCTTTCCTCGCTCATCCTCATTACATGGCCAAGCTATTTAAGCCTCTGTATCCTTATGTACGAGGAGATCCTTTCAGTCTGGATATGTAAAATACTAATTTTGATGTGTAGGATATTTTATTAACTAGATTGTAAGCTACAAAATTTATTACCTATGGGCCACCTTCATAATAGTACAATAATAAAATATTACCACATTATTATTACTTAATAAATAGTTAGGTTGTTTTTATTGTATCTGTTTTGTTTTTACATATTTTAAACTATTTATTTCTATTTAATAAATCTATTCCTAACCTTCATAAAAACAGGCAACCTGACAAAGTAATACTTTTGATCTTAGTTAAGTTAATTCTAAAAATTAATAATGTTCAAATAGATTCAATTTTATCTTCTCAAGTGGAATCATGCACTGTCTACAAAGTAGTGTTTGATAAAATTAATGGTAATTCAAAATTTTAAACAAAATATGTTGATAAAATATTTCTTGCATTACAATTGATAACATGTGGTACAAAGGTAATAAATCAACAAAAAATCTTCATAATATTATATTTTAAGATGCAAAAGCAACATAGTTGTAATAATAAATTATCCACTAAAATCACAACGAACATCACATAAAGCTGGGCATTTTATTTTGTCATTAATAAATAATCGATAACAATATTAAGCTTTAATATCCATAAGTCAGCCATTTTTTGGTCTATTGACCCTAAATAAAATATATGTAGATTGTCAACTAATATTAATAACACCTATGTAGTTCAAAATCATTACAAATTCATTTCATCTTCCATTTATTGAATACAAAACATAATTACAATAAAAAAAAGGTTTTAGAAACCTTGATGATGAAATATTATTTATTTAATCTCTAATAAAATTATAAATAATGAAACAAAGCAGAGAATCAATTAATAGAATATGTTTTCTATTTTACTTAATACAAACAACATTCATAATAACAGTGAAAAAATTGACAATATTCCCATTTCTTACAACATAATTGCTATTGAGACAATCAATTCCACATCAGACTTTCATTTTGTCAATAAAAAATAATTAATTTTTAAATTTTTCATTTTTAAAGTAGAAGTCCTTTCTAATGAAATCATTTATCAGTCATACTCTTACATTTCATCCATCTTTTATAAGGCATTTACATCCATCACTTGACTACATAGGTTAAAGTTTTTTTTTTCATTAGCATGTAATATATTCTAATAACACTTCTTCTGTTGAAGATAAAATTATCATTAATTTAATTCTTACAAAGTTTTTAATGTTGGTAACAAGTGATAAACTTATAAATTAGGGTAAAGTCACCAGTAGTTGGCAAGGTTTTTTGTATCAAATTTGATTTTTTTTTTTAATATAACTAGTTAATGTCTTTAGTCTAGGAATTACCTAATTTATGTTTTTATATTGTGTATGTTTAGTTTTAAAAAAACAAACATTTTTGTGCCTTAAATAAATTGTGTTAAATTTTTTTTTGTCCTATTTAAGACAAATTTTTGGAATCCAATGTTTTCCAGTCAACTTTTAAAGCAAGAAATTTTATTGCATTATTTTATTTTAATCAAATTTTAAGGTAACTTCTTTAGCTATTTAAAAACTATTTTGAAAGAGGAAAATAATATTTCAAGATAAAAAAAAAATCCCAGAATAAAACAAATAAAAAATACAGGATTCATAGTTAAAAATTCTTGAAATTTTTCTGGGATGTAACTGCTTTACCACACCATTTCATTGATATGATATACTTCATTTTTTTAAATATCATAATGACATCATAATTTAAATTGACTAATTTATAACTAATATTGAAATCACTGCTTATACAGACATATAAGTAGATCCATACAGTTACACAAATCAACCGTTACTAATCAAGTTTTACAAGAGCTTAACTAATACAAAAGTAACTCCTGAATTCTCCAATAAGATTTTAAAAAAGTAAAGAATATATTTTTCTTAATAAGAAAAAATCAATTATTCTACATCATTGTCCATTTACAATATTAACAATAGATTTTCATTGAAAATTCATAAACGCCTTAACAAACATTTAACTCAGGAATGAATGATGTAAAATATAATATAAGTTTATTTAACATAATTAATTATACAATATTATAGATAATATAAATAAGTGTAACAAGATGCAGACACTCATGTATATGTACATATTTACATGCATGAATATTAATGCCGATATGATGGATACATTGATGTAATTTGTGCTTATAAGCCAAAAAGTTTAAAATCTTAGCCTTAATAGACAGAAAATGTAATGAAATATTGCTGATTACTGTTGACTAGCTGTTATCACCTGAGTTTAACGTAATAGTATGAAGCAAGCATTTAGTTAGCCAGAGAGTTAAAATTATTTTTATTACAATAAATGTTTATTGAGGATAAATCTGTTAATGATTCCTAAATAAAATCATATTCAGATAGTTTATAATATAATAGATATTCAGATAGTTTATAATAAAATAATAAAATCATAGTCAAGATGTTGGAACTTCAAAAAATAATTTTATTTTTTACTATAACCATCTCTCCTAAATTTAATTCATTTAATCATCATAATTCAAGTTTAATATCTACATAGTTATTTCTCTTTTTTATCATCTTGTCATTTTTATTTATATCTTTTCCATTCTGTAACCTTAATTTTTAACACTGCATTTTAAATGAAAGAAATAGATTAAAATATACACAATTAAATATCAAAACGGGTTAGGTAATCAATTTTAATTGATATAATTGTAATTAGCTTTTAATTTTTCATTCTTATTTCCTGCTAAAGTTAGTTTCATAAATTAAATTAATTTTTATTTCTGTTTTCTTAATACGAACAAGTTTATGACAAAAAAAAAATTCAAGACTTCAATTATTTCATTAATTAAAAATTATATTCCTTTAATAAAAACAAATTTGGTTTAACTTAATTTTAACCACTCATTAAATATATCATAATTTTTGAAAATAATTATTTCTTATCTAATTCGATGTTTTTTCTAATACATTAACTTTATGCAGTAAACACTTTTTATTTTAACTTATCATTTGTTTTACTGAATGAAAATTCTGTCTCATATTATAAAAAAAATATGATAAAAATAAAACCTTAATTATGCTTAGTTAGTAATTTTCAAACTACCTTTGTTCTTAAAAACAAACTTTATAATACCCTGCAGCTGTATTTCTGAAGATAATTTTTTTATTTAAAGTCAAATTAATGTTGATTCTACTTTTTTTATAGACAAAATATTTTAGTATCACTTATACAATACAATTGTTATGAAATGATACTGGATAACTTAAAATACCATATCGTAAAAAACTTCATTTTAATTGTAAGTTATTTATAAGTATGATTCATCTTTAATTAATACATATGTACCACTCAAAAAGATTGAGCACAATCATGAGAACCATTTTACACCTAAAATTTTTTTAATTATAAAACTACATAGCAATAATATTTTTTATAATAGCTTTACATTATTATTAACATCTCGGTGATGTTTCGGTCCTAATTCATTGACCATTCTCAAACAACAATCCTTACTCATCACAGTCACACAACTCAAATATTGTATTATGCATACATAACAAGGAAGAACTAGTAACTTAATATAAAAATTTTGCTCCTGTTTGTTTTTTTGTTATTGTTGCGGCCAACATATGATCGGTAATCGACTATGTCACAGATGATATAAAAAACATAACAAATCCGCTCTCTGTTGTTTTTATACTGCAAACAGACAGATGACTTCTTAGCGCCTCTACGTGTGCACACACATCCTCTCCTTTATCTCCTCACTACGCACTCGTAGTTACCAGCATTCTGGCCATCTTCGCCAGCTAAATCATCTTAGCCACGGCAGGCGGACTTCAACTCATCCTCTAAGAGGGCAAGGCGGGTGGATGTACGTCCCTTTTGTCGATTCTACTTCCTCTCAGAACAACCACAACCGGGGCCCCACCAATCGCCGGTGAAATAAGACTTTTTTTTCTAGTTTGTATATTTTTTATGTTCGATTAATTTTATTTTGCAATAGTGTTAAACTTTCCTTTTTTTTCTAGTTTGTATATTTTTGTTCCTTTTACTATCTTTACTTATTTAAAAATAGAAAAATTTAACTATTCCTTTCTTTTTTTTTCACGGTTGGGCTAGTAAAGGTTCCTTTCGAGCCCCTACCCGCCGTAACAGTCATATTTTTATTTTTTCAGGGCTTTTATATCTTGCATCTTGAAATCCAGGCAAAATGTTTGTCATACTTTTCTGTTTTACTTACTTATTTAAACTGTGCTGAAACATCACATAGATGTTATAAAACTTTTATAAAAATAATTATTGTTATATAGTTTAATAATAAAAAATGGTGGGTGTAAAGTGGTCCTTATGATTGTTATCAATCTTTTTAAGATAAATAAATTAATAAAATATCATCTTGAGATATAGGTTATGTTACATACATTTCAGTTATAATTACATATAGGTTATGTTAGTTATATGAAATATTTTCTGTCATTTAATAATTTTCAATAACAAATATCTACAGAACATTTTAAAATAATGGCAAAAAATTAATTTTTGCTCCAACTGAATTGAAAAATTGAAAATATACAAATTGAGCACATAAATAATGTTTTATTGAAAGTAAAACCTTTAATATAAACATTACTCAAGCACCTATAAAACATGAGAACTATAATTGTTTATAAAGCACTGAAAAATATCATGAAGAGATAGAAGATCAGAATTTGTCATAAAGACAATATATTTTAACACCAGGAGGGTTTGCACATTCCATTCACAAGTCTCATTGAACTCAAAAATGAACTAATTATAAACTGAAAATCTTATAAGTTTTGATATTTACCAATATTTAAAAAAAAAAAAGGAAGTTCCAGGATTTAAAGTCATATCTAATAAATTTATAGATACTTATTATTACTTAATGTTAATGTCTTCATAGAAAAGAATGACCCCAAAAAATCCTCAGGGCTTCTTGAAATATACTTTTTGCTAATCCTTCTGTAATTTAATTTATTTTGAACAAACCTTTTTGTCAAGTCTAATGTGAATATCTTATTCAGGTTTAATAATAACCACAATAACTGGATGATAATTTTAATGCATAATGGTTTCTTTTTTTCTCTCTAAAGAGATTTATAATTATAATAGAATTTTCATTAAACATTATTTTAACATCTACTATAATTGGCTCTCTGCTATATTCTATTAGATGAACATTTATAATTATTGATATATCATCTGAAATATACATAAATAGAAGCCA
>NW_027115535.1:120266-129064 GCF_000696795.3 Halyomorpha halys
AATTAGATACAGAAATAATAATAAAAGGATCTGAGCATAGTATCCGCATTATTCCAAGAAATTCAGAAGATAATGCTAACAATTTAATTTTTTAGGACCATAAATTCTTTCTAAAAATTTAACAAACATCAGTAAAAATCAAATATAGGTAATTTAAAAATATTTATATAAAACCTTTTTTTACTTTACTTTTATTCCCCACAGTAACTTTTGAAGATCAAGGGAACATGGGTTCAAAAATTTCCATTTTAATTGTTTTCAATATCATTAATAAATCTTAAAGCTATGAACAACATAAAAAAAAAACTTTATTTAATTGCATATTAGTTTAAGAGTGAAATATTTTATGTACAGTAAACTCTCTATCACTCAAATTTCACTGAAAAAGTCAACCGATATTCAAACTATTGTTAAATCATCTTTGATCTAAGATTAGTTTAAATAATAGCGATAATATTCACATTAAAGAAAGAATGGTTTAAATAAATACAATATGAGATAATATAATAATGCTCAACATTTATTCTCAGACAACTATTCCCTATAGAATAATGACATATTAATGTTGAAATCACTGGATTATGACAGAGAAATATGGATCAGTATATCAGTAAAAATATAACCCAGAGTTACTTCTTGTTTAAACAAGAGCAATACAATATCGTCTAAGTAGTTAAAAAAAAAATTGTAAGTCAGTAAGATGGCAATAAGTTCCTTTTTGCTTCTTTAAAATAAAATACCACTTATTTTAACACTTACTAAGTCTCTAAGATTACTTTACGAGGAGAAGATGGTTGGGGGTGCGATCAAAAGTGAAACACAAATAAGTTGGTGTAACCTATTTTTTTATAAAAATAGGTTACACCAACTTATTTGTTTCACTTTTGACCTCACCACCAACCATCTTCTCCTCGTACGTCATCCATGATCAACTATCTCTCATAATTAAGATTACTTTAGTTTACATTCTAGCTTCAATATTCTTTATTTTCAAAATTAATTTGGAAAGTAAATTTCTGTTCTAAGCAATTTGTTTCTATTGCGGTATCACTATTTCTAACTGTTCACTATTTTATAAGGAGCAGTCGAGCTGCTTCAGGGCCTGTTACACTTTAGAAGATTGAAAACGGTTTGAATTATCGAGAATTGACTGTACATTCAAAGTGACACTTGAAAGTTTTCTTTACTTGAGTTTAATATTGTAATAACCACTCAAGATTTCGTTGAAATTTCTTATTAGTCATAATTCATAATTTCCTTGGAAGGAAATTCTATTATTATAAAAATGCTTCACTTATACATATTTGGTATAAACTTACTTGTCTAGTTGTACAATAAGTATAAAATTAAAAAATTACAAAAAAAATTATGACATTTAGCATAACTAAATGATGAATCGTATTGAAAATAGGAATTTGATAGGAAAAAGCTTACGGAGAAGAAGTAAACTTGACTTCTCGTGGTGGGTTCTGGTTATCTACAGTCCATATTGATCCACTGGTCCCTTTCACAAGAACATGAATCAAAGCCCTTCCAACATTTTGCACCCTATCAAACAAGAAAAGTACACTATTATTAAGTGTTATCAAAAATCATCGTACAATCAGAATATTTTATATTAATGAGTAAACACAGTAAAACACTAAAACAGTTTTAGCCAACATTCCCGCTTAACTCCCTGATGAAGACCAGAAACTCAGGTCGAAACATTGGCATAAATAAATATTTTTTTGTTTATTTATGTTTTTCTTTGCTGACCGCACCCCCAACCATCTTCTTCAATGTATATTAAATTTTCTTTATTTTCTGCAATATTTACATAATTTTATAGTTTAGGCATTAATATATATTTTTTTACATAATTCCTAGCTTAATTGGTTCATTTTGAAGATACTATGACATTTTTTGTTTTTAAAATCTCTCATCACCTCATCCAATTCTTTTCTTAAAAATAATTCAGATGGAAGTTAATGATCCACATTGCTGTTCTAGTTCATACAATGATCTTTTCTTTTCTCCCTTCCTCCTGATATCACCACTTTGTTATAATTTTTATGAATAGGTTATTAAAGAAAATTAATTTCATATCACCGGTAGTCAAAAAATGATATAATACGGTATGCTTATATAAATCAAACAATCAACAAATAAAAAAAAAAATTAACTAATACTAAATAAATTAAACAAAATTTCTTTGAAATAGTCATAAAAAATGTTTAGTTTTTTTTTCATTGACTCTGTACCGCCATGAGAAGAGTTTAAAAAAATATTCTAATGAAACCATAAATTACAGAACATATTTCGGTTTATATTTCTATTATCCCCGAATCAATCAAACACTTTTTCTCCTCAGTGATTAGTAGGGAAACTTAAAAGGAAAAAAACATCTTCAATCAGTAGGTTAACGCTACTGAAAACATCAGTCACTAAATAACAGGCTGTATAATTTTAAACTAAGTACAATAACAGGTAAATTAAGGCTAATTATCCTTACAGGTGGATAAATGCTTAGGATGACCAGCCCAATGTTTTGTTATATTGAGGGTGGATAATTTTAACATAAAATTAAATATATTAATTCAAAATCAACTTAAAATTCAAATGAAGAAAAATCACTCACGGCTGGAAAGGCCTGTTTTCATATTCTCTCCTCCAGACTGGTTCATAGGCAGGTGAAAGAATCCCCTTCTTCATGTCTTCTGCATTGGTCTCTGTGCATGTCGATTGAGGACAAAGAGCAATGATCCGCACACCAGATAAATTCATATGAAATGGGTCCTAGAAATGTCATTTCAAACTAATTTATTATATGTAACAAAATTTATTTTCATTATGATGTAATTAAATAATATAAAATTATCAATATTAAATATGACATGTAACAACTATCCACCAGCTATTATTAGAAGAATTATAAGAATAAAAGGTTATTTATATAATCATACCTTATTTCTATACTTTTAAACAGTCATACCTCTTGCAAAATTATGAAATTTTGTTTTAAACATATTTAATAATAATAATAATATTCTTTATTTATTCTGGGATTGATTCCTTAGAATAATATACAGGCGCCAAAATAGGGCTTTAGAGACTTAGAGTAAAATATAAAATAAAAATGAAATTAAAATATAATAAAATAATGAATTTGAAAAGATAAAAATGAACAACAATAATTAACAGAATATATAAAATAAGAATAGGACAAATAAAATAAAACTATACTGGAAGATGGTTGATTGACTGCTTGTACCAATAAATGGAATTTGGTCTGAGAACCGTTCACTCTGGCTTTGACTTCCGTCAAAACAGGTATGAATTCTGTCTCATTAATTTTTATTTGATTTTATTCTTTTCTCTTAATTTGTACTTTCTTTAATATTTCTTCTCTTATTTTATCTCTTATCTATCTGTTACCATTACCGTTTTCATTTATTGTTTATAACCATTAATTTTTCTTATTAAATTTTACGTTTCATTGTATACCCTTGTTATTTTCCACCAATGATTTTTTTTTTTTGGAACTATGTCAAGTGTTTGTATCTTTTTTAGCCCTGCAACGTGGGGCGAAACGTTGGCTCAAATAAAAATAGTATACCCATTTCCTATTTGAGTTTTATTTGACCGCACCCGGACCATATTTCATTCATCAATTAATTAACCGTTTTAATTTGCTTCAAGATCCCCAGAGACACCCCCGTAAACCACACAGCAATAATCAAAGTGGGGGAATATTAAGGAAGTAACAAGGAGCATACGGGTTTCAAAAGGAAGTAGGTAACGAAGATAATTTAAGCGCTTTAGGGTGGAGAAGGTACAACGGGAAATGTCAGAGATGTGGTTTTTCCAGGGAGAGAGTTTGGTCTCTAGTGACACCTATGTGAATTGTATTGGATTGTTGTTAAGGACATTTATTTACTACATATATTATATGTACATATTTGTTTGGGTATAATATTTTATTATATATGTAAACGTACTAAATTGAATAATGAATTTAGACATATTAATATTAATTAAACATCTAAAGACATTACCCCAAAGGATCTGGTGAATCCTATGATGGCATGTTTGGTTGCAGTATATATCGGTACACAAGCACAAGGCCTCAGTCCCAGGGTTGAGCCAGTTATTACCACTGTACCTCCCCTTCCTCCACGATCCCTGCCCATAAAGGATAATGCAAGAAGTGTTCCTCGAATCACACCATTCTAGAACATAAGTTTAATACTTTCATCTGTTAATGCTAAAAAAAAAATTGAAAAAAAATATAGGCGGAATGATAAAATTGTTTCATTGATGAAATAGTATGTACAAAATTCTACACATTTTAGTAATAATCTTTTATTGAAACCACTAACCTTAAGAAATCTTATGTTAATATTACTAGAAACTACTCATTATGTAGATTTAAATAATATTAAGTACTTACAAGATTGACATCAACTTCCAGCTCCCAGAATCTATCATTGAAAATCCCCGCATTGTTGACAACTATGTCTAAGCCGCCAAACACAGATACAGTTGTTTGGAAAGCAGCTATAAATTAAATATTATGGTCAGACTTTATTAATTATTGAGTTATATCCAAAAGACAGTGAGAAATAATTGATAAAATATTATTTATACCATCAATACATAGGTCTATATTTGTTGCTTTTAAAATCATAAATGAGCAAAAGAGGAGGAAGGTAGAATGCGGGTTCCCAATACTGAATGAACCAGATTAAATCCTTCACTTAACATTTTTTTCTTCATAAAACAGAAAAATGGTTAGGCTCTGTCATGATTGAACTAAAGCTTACTGGATTAATGAAAAATGAGAACTTGACATTAATCAAAGAGGATGAAACATAGATATAACCACACTGTCACAAAAATCAGAAACTTATTTCAACAGTACTGACCAGAGCCAAACTTATATCTTTAATTTTAATATTGATCTAAATGTCAGTATAAAGCAATCCTAATGTCTGTGGCATCATAGTTGAAATAATAACCCACCAAGCTACATGCACATAGGTCTTCGATTCAATGATTTTGCTCATTAGTAAAATTAAATCATGGGCATCCTTTCAGTTCAGTAGAAGGTCTTTAATTAAAGGTTTTTATTATAAAATATTGAAGTATTAAAATCTGTACTGAGTCAAGAATATTACAGAAATGGCAATATTTTAAAAAATCTATTTGAAAGTACTCCTTGGTCCAAATTTTCTTTTAATAATTGTAAAACTAAAAGCTTATGGTAGACATAAGTCTAATATTATACCTTCAAACTGTGGATAGTCAGTGACATCGCATAGGCAAAATAAAGCCCGGTTGTGTCCATACATTAAATTGAACTGTTGAGCAAGCAATTCTCCATTTTCTTCATCTAGATCACAAATAGATACCTAGAATATAATAATATACATTAATTTTTTTTTTATACGATTTCTGATTTTTGTACAATTATATGTGCTGAGAACATAGTTCATACGTGTTATCTTTTTTTTTACACAAAATAAAATTAATTCCTCAGGCCGGATTCAAATTGGCACTGGTGCAGTGACGAGATTGCTAAGATAGATAGATATCTTTAACTTCCTCGACTACAGCTGGCCCTACAACATGTGATCTAAACCATTTACTAACAATAACCTACTTATAATTTCTGTTGTCAGAAAACCTAAAATTTTTAAATATTCTTTAGTCAATTTATATTCATAATTTATTCATTGGTAGTGTAAAGTCTAGTTAAATTTGAAAACAAAATAATGGTTGACGTGTCTTACACATACTTTCAATTCACCTAAAAATCATTGTTAGCTTTCAATCATAGCATTTTTAAAAAAATACCCAATTACCTAAAAATGTTTTGTTTTCTATGGAATAATAATATGGTTGAATAAACACAGAAGTTCAATGCCCATATTACCAATAATGTTTACAATTATATCATTTGCTTACCAAAAACTTATGAATTTATCTCATGTGATTCGGATTTTTTTTTTGACAGGGGGAAACATTTCTTCAGTGATTCAACTTACAATTTAAAATGGATCTAATTAGTGAATAAACCCAACAAATCATACTAAAATACCATATGTTAATTCTTGAGGAAGCTTCACAATATTCAACCTTTTATCTTGTTCTTTACAAACATTATGCAACCTATTAATTTTTTTTTATGACTATGTCAGAAATATTCAGTAATTAATAAAATAGAAGGTAGATTGAAATATAAAATACATTATGGATTAAAATATACATGTATGTTTTAATATAAAACAAACATTAGACTTGTTTTCAAAAACACAAAATATTTTCTGACAGTTAAAAACCTCCTAGCTGTTTGTTGAAAGACTAAGGGTTATAATCTAGGATTAATTTTGTCAGGAATAATAATTTGAAGCAGTCACATAAATAACAATAATGCAATATGGTTAGAGTTAAAATAAAAAAATTGGATTAGCTCTTCAGCATACATAGCATACTTATTATATTGCAACAGAAACACCAGGGGACGTATTGTATTATTGGTTTCATTTTGTCTACCCAAGTTCAATTAAATAAAAAAGGATTTCCAGGTAACATATGCTACATTAAATATTAGTTTGGTTTTTTCTATGACGTTGATTAAAATATTTATTCCAAATAAAGTATATACACAGTCAACAATTAATCCATATTTTATTTTATTAATAAGATACCAATGATCAAATTTTCAGCACTGTTTAATATATTTCAAAATGTGATGTATCTGTTGCCAAATTCATAATTCTGTCAATGAGTCTAATCTAAGCTAAAGAGAAAGATAAGAATAGGGTTTCAACATAAACATTAATAATAGTGATGCAAAGGTACACCACAAATGAATATGTATATAATGAGCTTATCATATCCACTTAAACTCTTGGGTCTATGACACCATCAAGTTTACCTTTGCTCCAAGCTTGAGGAGTTCCTCTGCATATGCCTTTCCGATACCGCCAGCGCCGCCCGTTATCAGAGCGATTTTGTTCTTGAAGTCCATCGTCTGAGGAATCTCTGATCCACGCTGTTAGGTGGGGCCTTACGGCAGAACGCATGTCAGGAGTTCGTTTATTGATATTCCGCCCACCTAGTCGACCAGCGGGGGCGGGAGTAAACACGAATTTCGAAAAAAAAAATTCGTCAGTAATCATCGAAATATAAGATTTAAGTGGTCTCTGACTGTTAACGAACATTACCTAAGTTATTGAATGAGCTTAAGAGTCATTTCCAAACATTGGGATGGTGAAGTGATGTTTATTTGAAGAAAATTTACATGCAGTGGTCAAATAAATTGTTGCTTAAGAAATTTGTAAAAAAAAAATATATATATAAATCAAATTATTGAAAACTAACCTTTGACCTTATATCAGTGTCCAAGTCCAACTTAGTTCATTAGTTTAGGTTTATCGAGTTTCAAGGCATTTTAAACAAATAGAAAAAAACCTTTTGTTTTATTTTCGCTCTAAAATTTTGTTCTTGATTTTATCCAATATTTTTTTTTTTACCTCATTAATTAGTAGGACCAGTTGCCTTCTTGAGATGGACCTCCAATTGTCACAATTATTTTATTTTGTCGGTATTTACTGTAGTCTTATAGTTAATAATAATTTTCAATAATGAGCCAGGTAATCGATCAAGAAAAAAAATGAATGAAATTGAAAAAAAAATCCATACATATACTTATTAGTAATTATAAATTTACAAAACCATTGCGGATTAAGTAATTTTGATCCATTTTCGGAAACTATATTCCTTTTATATGAACATCTATAACCTCTGTCGTCTTATTAAATACTCCATTTAAATAGTTTTAATATATCTCCAAAGGTATAACGTAGCCCAAGGATAAATAGAAACAGAAATCTGAGCAAATGTTCTGTTATCCCTATGGCTCGCCCCACTGGCTTGGCGCTGTTTTTCCTCTAAACTATCTGTTCAACTTAAGAAATTATCATTAATAAACTAGCAGTGTTTAGAGTCTTCCAAAACTTTCCGCTATGGAGGAAATGTGTATTATTCATTTTAATAAACTTATTGAACCTAAAAAGTGGAACATTTTATTAATTTTTTATTGAGATGGTGGGACATGAAACGAAATGAATCATAAACAACGTGTTAACTTCAAACAATTATCTTTTATACATTTTTTAATAAAATGATCTTTAAATTTTTTTTTCAATTATAAGAAAATAGACATAAAAAATATATAAATTAATCAAAATGTCATACTTATTTAATCAATCACAATCTATTAATTTAAATGAAATAAATTTAATATTTCATTCTAAAAACTTTATTTACCAAGAATAACTAAGGCTTTCAAGCATTGAATCTACTTTAGTTCAAGAGTCCAAAAAAACCAGTTATTTCATCCCAATTTTTAATTACTTTAATGAAAACTGTATATTGTTAAGAGTCAAAATTGATGACTCTGCCATCCATAGTTGGTGGAATAAAAAAAAGGTATTCGAAGTACAAATAAATATTTTTTTTAGCCCTTTTAGGTAAAAAAAAAATTTGCTTTATTTCCTTTCAGAAAATGGTTATGTTTTTACCTAGACCATACAAGGGATACAATAAATGTCATTAAAATGTTTTGAAAAATCCGCCATTTTTTATCCCCATAAATTGTGGTTGGTTGACTCATCAATGTTGACTCGTAACTATATATAGTTTTCAGTAAAGTAATAAAAATTCGGGTGAAATAAATATTTTTTTCCTCCGGACTTATGGAACATTAGTTTGAAATACACATTGTAAGCATATCAGAATTTCCAGTATTA
>NW_027115535.1:129114-172602 GCF_000696795.3 Halyomorpha halys
TTCCGATTTGATCTTTCATTTCTTCGGTAGTTCAATATTTAGTTGGTTTTTATTTTGTATATCATACTCTGTCAGATGGCTCGAGGGACTTGAAATCTTCAGGGCAGTTGTGAAATAGCCACACCCTTGTATCCAAAAGCTTATGCTTCAGGCGTGGTATTGCTAAAATTAAAAATTTTATAAGCATACCATTTAACGTCCGCTGGATTTTAAATTATCTTTAAAATGCCAATGCATTTATACATTGCCATTATTCTAACAATACACGACAATATCCTAACAACACTACTTGAATAACACCCTGACACTCAAACTGAACTATCGCCTTGTTTAAATACATCAAAAATGTTCTTCGAGTTGAACCCTAGACTTATCTTTCACCACATCATTTTCTTACCTTCAGATAATGTTTAGTTTGATTAAAAAGTAAAAAACAATTTCCATAAACTAACTTTTCTTGAACAAATTTAGAAATGAAACTAGGCCAATAAATTTCTTCAAGTAAATTACAATCCATTTCTTAGCTAATATATAATTTAAAAAAATAAAATAAAAAACGCAAACTTATATAATAATTAACAGTTACTCATCTCTTAAACAAACTAACATTTACTAAAAATATACTCATAATCAGAGACTTGGAACCTCAAGCATTTGCTAGGTTGTTTATGGAGCCGTTCCCGGAGGCCAGTTTTGCCCCAGGCCCTGACAAAGGCTCTATAGTGGAGTGGACATGAGAAAAATAAAATCATAGAGGAAGGAAGAAAATACTGATAAGAATTTAAGAATGATTTTTATTTTGCTATAAATATTATATTATCAAAATGTATCCGCCTAACTTAAAACTGTTCCTAGTATTTCTAAAGAATTTATTTAAAAAAATTCAAAATGTCTGGTTGGTAAAATATGAATATTAAAAGACTAATTTTTTTTTTTTTTTTAACCTGAAAGCCAGACTAGAAACGTACAAAATATTTCGTTTTCCATATTATTTTGTTAGAATCCTTAATTTTTTTCACTTCTTTGATTATTGCTTCAATTGGAACATTTAGGTGAAAAAATGGTGTTTTTAAGTTGATCAATATAAATATACAAGATCAAAACTTAAATTTTAAGGGACATGGGTCATCTACCAGTAGGTTCAGTGTACCAGGTATATTCCACAAACTTAAGTAAGGGTCTTCCATATCCTCCTTCTCACCTTGAGAATATTTAAGAAATTAAATACCCTGATTTTGGTATGGCAGCCTATTTATAAAACAAATTCCAGGTTGAACTGCAGAGCCCCTAGTAGTAGTCCCGCTAGAGAACGATTTGACTGGTAGAAAATTTCAGTTACAGATATAATAATAAAGGCACATGTAGTATGTGTAATACAAACCAATTATTAAGATGGAATTTTGTTTTCAACTCTTAAGCAAGCTGTATGTGTATACTATCTTTTAGTTCATAATGAAGTCACATTGAGTAAATGATTGACATAAGGTGACAATTCAGATATAGATTCATTTCCAAAAAATATAAGAATCAGTTATTAACAATACAAAGTTGACTATGCCTGAGCAGTAGATCATTTTAAAGACTACGTGTATAAAAATACCTTAGAGAGATCTCTGCCTACAACTCCCTGATGAAGAACTGAAAATCAGGTCGAAACGTCAGCATAAATAAATATTTTTTTGTTTATTTATGTTGTTCCTTTGCTGACCGCACCCCCTCGACCATCTTCTCCAATCAAAAATACCTTAAGTTACTATTAGCTGAAATTTATAAATGGGCTGAGGTCTTTTTATTAAAATATAGATAAATTCAATTCTTAACATTTTTTTATCTAAAAAACTTGAAATTTACATAAAAATATATACAATAAATAAAATTAAAAGTCTTTAAACAAAAATGCAGTGCTTCAAAATATTTACAATAAAAATAAATATAAATAGGAAAATTATTTATGAAGATATTACAATTGTTTGTTTAATCTATGCATAACTGTTCTGCTTAGCTATATGAGGATTAAATTGAGAGTTGTACTTCTGCTTCAAAATGGGCTCTTTTGGTTGAGTTTCTACAGGTGTAATGTCACCTCGCAGCTTTGCTAACAGTGCAGCCCCTCTTAATTTTTCTTCATTTTCTCTTTTCAATCTTTTGGCTCTAAGCACTTCAATGCTAACCTTGGAAGGTTTAGATGATGATTCAGAATCTGAACTGCAAGAGCTTCTACTCCTCTTTCTCTTCTTTTTTTTCTTTTTATCTTTCTTTCTAACCAATGAATCACTATTGTGAATTATATCATTCTTTCTACCAAGATATAAATTTATCTTGCTAAGTGGGTCATATCGAACTTTCTTTTCAACTGAGATTTCAGCATCATTTGCTGAATTTCTGTCAGGTAATTTGTTATACCACGAAACATTTCCAGTGGCTTCATTAGTATCTTGTCCCAAATAAGTGAGATAGCCTATCTGCTTCTCATATTTTTCTGCCTCTTCTTTTTTTTCTTTTTCATATTCTTTATTCGATTTAATAAGCTGGTCATCACCTTTCTCAAAATCTTCAAAAAAGTTTATATGCTTTAGTGATGTATCAGAATTATCACTTGATTTTTTATCATTGTCTCTTCCATCATAATGGGCACGTGCTTTATTTCTAAGCAGATTAGTTCTTGCTTCTTTTTCCTGGAATAAACAGAAACAAATGCATCAATAAGAAGCTCTTATTAAGGAAAATGTTTTACAACCAAATTAAGAAAGGAATTTAAATGAACTTACAGCTAATTCTATTCTCCTTTGTCTTTCTTTTTCTTCTTCTGCCGCTTTAGCTTCATCTCTTCTAACTCTAGCAATGTTCTCCTTAGTCCGAACATGCCACCTGTAAACATTTAAATCTAGTTATTAAAATATCCAATAGCTTCAAATCATGAAATAAAATAATTTATCTTTTAAAATGTGATTAACAATTTATTTGTTTGGAACACTAATAATTACACTAGATATAATTTAATTTAATTTAACTGAAATGGGTTCACATAGCTTAATTATAATCATCAAAAGATAATTTTCTATGAATAAATCAGAAACTATTAGAAATTTCATTTGCTCAAAGTCAATCTATTTTTTTTTTAAAGTAATTTATATTTAAATTGAAAATATAGTAACTTTACCTCTTCTTAGGCAAGATGTTCATGTTTATACCCTAGTACTGCTCCTTAGTAAACTACGTCAACCTGAAACTATGTAACCTTTCCAGACATTAACCACGTTGGGCTATAACAGCTCATAATCAACATGCTTGTTTATGTAACAACAATAATAAATAAGTTTCAAAAGAACTATAAAATTGTATTTTCACCAAACATGTAAATTAAAATACATTAATGATAAAACTTTAGCTTTTTAACAACAAAATTGCAAGTTTTAAAATCTACTAGTCTGTTTTTCTTTTGGGCCCCCTCTGCTGTCCCGGCAAAAATCTCTTCTATTTGTAAAAAACATTTTTTCTGAAAAATATTTATTTGATAGAAACAACTATCTCTCTTAATAGATATTTGAAGTTGAACTAAGGTAAACAACGTTGGACATACAGTAGTGGTCACCTTGGGATTAGGACTGGCTAATTCCCATTCTGGCCGGTTAGTCCGAGTTGTAGGTAATTGAAAAAATAAATTGAGTAACAGAAATATAGAGTAACACTGTTTATGATGAAAGTAGCAGGTTTTTATAGATCCTATAAAGTACTGAAAAGAATAAGAAAATATGAAGTATATACAATGTACAGGTCGCTGCTTTTCTTGAATAGAGACACATTTCATAGAAAAAGTATTTTTTACTTCAAATTTAAGATATTCAAAAGATTGTCCATCGAAAAATGGGTTGAGTGCTGACACAATAGATTTATCTAATAAATTTAGATCTAAGAGACGCAAATATCTAGTATATAAAACTTTAGAAAAGTAGAACAAAGTTTGACGACAATATTTTAATAAATGTATCTATTTATATACATCATTTTATATTCTTCTGTAAAATTAGTATTATGTAAGATGTGGCCACTATTCAAGCAAAGCAGCGATATTGTTGATGGGAACTGACATTAATTTCTATTATTCCATTACTATAGAAATGCTAAACCACATATTTAAAGTTAAGAGGAAGTTTTATCGACACTTATTTTTAGATCTAGTTTATTTCTGTAAAATTCGACTAAAATTGAAGCAATTATAACAAAACATTAGAAAACCATTGAATTGTTTTTGTCCATTCTTTTTCATTCGATTTTTTTGTTCTGAGATATTTGATGATAAAAAAAATTTATTTCTGGCCCAGCTATAAATTCTAGAGGAAAAAATGGTAATTGTTTACCCCTCTGTCCTGATAAAATAAATTTTACCAGGACAGATGGGGTTTAATAGTTTAAAAATTTCGTAAGAATGATTTTTTGTCAGCAAAACACACAAAACTTTGAAGAAAAGATTTCTGTTTAGCTACCTACAAAATCACCGGCGCTTAATATTCAATCTTCCATTCAAGAAGTTCTATTGAACTGTAGAGTTTATAAGGAATAAGATGGGCCATGAGGATGCAAGTGAGCAAACGGAAATTTGATATGACGCACGAACTACGCACAAGTTTTTTTTTATTCACCAACTTCATTCAGTGTTCTGCCTAAGAACTTGTTTTGATAATATTTTATTTTCAATATAATTATTTTTTAGTGATGGCTCTCCAGTATTTTGAATTGTATTGACCTTTAGTTTTGTAGTTGAAATTTACCATGTACATCTAACAAATAGTTATTTCCCGCAATAAAAAAAAAAAAAAAATGTACGTGTTCAAAGAAGTGTAGCGGGAGGGACTAGTTCACAATTGGTTGATTCAGCTCTTATCAAGCCAGGCGGATGCCTGATAATAAGGAAGGTAGCTTGGTTAACTTGCTTTTTTAAATCGTCCCATGGCTAGATTTTAAGGTAAGTTCAATATTTTAGTCATTTTAAGCTATAACAATTTCTTAAATGGCTTCGCTTGGATAATTTAGGATATCTAGTACATAGCTTTCGATGTCCCATTTTTAATACCCCTATTTTGTATACAAAACATGTCTTTGTTTGTATACCCATTTTTGCTGACCTATTTATTTTCCTCATTGTTTTCTAAGAATTTTGCCATTGCTATACTAATGACGTATTTTTTAATCACAGGTTACTAAATGTTTGAAGAATAACAGTGTGTTAATATGGGAAAACTCCTCAGTTTATTAGCAAGAGATGATTCTAATTGCTGTACTCCTCAAAAATATGATCTATTTCTAGATTTTGAAAGTATGAACCTTTAAATGTAATATTTTTTAACCCTGCTAAATAGTTTAGTCCCTATTTTTTAAGTATAAGTTTATCACATCATAAGATATGATTTATAACAAGTATGTTAAGTCGTTTAAATGACTGGAAAGTTTTAATTCGTAGAGAAGTATATTTCTGTTTTCTTATTATCTTATCCTTACTAAGCTGTACATTATTTTTCATTTATCCAAATTACATACCCTATGTATGTCTATGAAGTCTAGGGTGTGTGACAATATTTAAGTGTCCATATTTTTTATTAATTAAAGAAATTTTTGTTGTTGGGGCATTATAATGGCCCAAAAAATGAGTGTTTTGAATTTACACCAAGAATTAATGAATCTTTTTGTTTATATTCAATGCTGTTTTAGCTGTAAATTTGATTTTCAAATAAAGTTAGTTTGAAAATTATTAGTCGATATTTTGTACGATTAAAGTTATGAAATTAAATGTAAATTACTTATTTTAGAAACCTTATGTACTTTTCTCTTATGAGATAATAATTGTTAGTAACTCATTTTTTTAAACTCAGATGGTGAACCTAGTGAGAGTGAGCTACAAACCTATCAAGAAGTGAAAAGTGTATTAGCATCAGCCGAAGGAATTTTATCTGAATTAGCATTGTATAAAGGAGCAGGTCGTGAAATAAGGGAAGCAATCACTACTCCGACTGATGAAGCTGTGGCAGCTGCATGGATTGTTGTATTGCCTCTAGTAGCCAGGCTTAAAGCTTTTTACTTCTTTTCATTGGATATACGTAAGTATTACTATTTATTGATCATTGTAAGCAAACTAGAAGGTGGTTTAGTTTTGACTCTTTGTCTAATAAGTACTTGTTAGTATAATTAAAAATTTATATCCATACATAATTTATATTTTGAACATTTTGTTTTCAGAAAGGGTTGTTCCATTAATACTCAATGAATTATGCTCTGGCATTATGAGTCCTACTCAGCATTTGGAGTCTCAACAAGCATTAGTAAAGCAATTAGCAGATATCTTGGAATTTGTTCTTAAATTTGATGAATACAAGGTAAACTTCTGTATTTTTGACATTAATTATAAACAAGAGCAATTTGGATGCTGTAGTAATCTGATCATTACAGAATGTTATGTTTTGTGGTTAAAAAACAAAACAATGATTTTTAAATAAACATTTTGGCTTTGTTTATATGATTGTTTTCATAGTTTCATAGCCAGATAGGCATCTACCACTCTCATCCATACTAAAGATTAAAAAAATCAAAAAATGTTACATAGCCCCTTCAATTGTAGGTTCATTTTTAATGAACAGAACAGTCATTAGTTAACAAAATAATTTACTTCTTGAAGTATAGTGTTTTTGTAGTTTCAGGCTCACCATATTACTTTTGAACACCACATTTTACTATTTACTTGTTTTACAAGTTATTATTGCAAATGCCTAAAGTAAGTCAATTGTTTCCTTCCAAGTCAATAAAATCTTGGATCTACAGTTCTATAATTACTGATTGTATCAAAAAGAGAAATATGTTTTGGTCAGGTTCTGATTTTTTTATCTACTTTCTTAAACATATTTCTTTAAAAAATGGACGATCACATATCTGAGAAATAAGGAGTTAATGCATTTCTATATGAAACAACCCAAGTAGCATATTTAAGATAATCTTCAAATGAATCAATTTTTTTTATAATTGTCTGGTTATACCAAAGCTATTACATTTAAGTAGTTAATGATAATATAGCTACTTTTCAGGAGACCAATAAAGAGTTTATTTTACTATTAACTTCTTAATTACGAAAAATTGTCTTATATCTGGACCTTTTTTTATTTCTATGAGCCCTAAACTTTGACTTCATTACACTTTATTTTGCACAAATACTTCTGATAAATTACCTATTAATGCAATTTTTCATATTCATTACTTAAACATGGTGGTCATGTATATTTACATTATTTGTAGTTTCTCATCCACTCACATTTCTCTTAGTTCTCTCTATTTAGTTTATATTATTTCCATTTTTTCTTGTTACCATTTGTTTAACTAGTAATTTTGTTGATAATATACACCACATAAGGCATTGCTTTTTGTTGTGAAGTTCAATACAATATTCAATAAATCATCAGCAGAACTCAAAGCTGTATTTAGTTATTTATAACATTAATTTTCAGATGAAGACTCCAGCACTGCAGAACGATTTAAGTTACTACAGGCGAAGTGTTTCAAGAAGAGGGTTCAACACCATTGAGGGTGAAGCCGCCGTGAGTACTGAACTCGCTAACAGGATGTCCCTGTTTTATGCTCAGGCTACGCCTATGCTGAGGGCACTCACCCAGGCTACTGAGAACTTTGTCAAACAGGTATTGTTTATAAAAGTTTATTCAGTTTTTTCTGATATATAAATAAAATTACTATTATTAGAATTTATGATTGATATTGATTCACTTTTAGAACAAGGACATTATCCCAATTGAAAATACTACAGAGACTCTTGCTACTATGGCGAAGGTTTGTCTGCGGATGCTCGAGAGTCCGTGAGTTATTTTTTCTTTCTGTATTCAGTAGGTAAGATGTGATATAAATATATAAACTTACAATTATTGCCCTATCAAGAGGAAGCTTTAGCCTGTTTCTGATTTATCAAGCTTCTCATTTCACCTTAGCTTTTAAACCGATAAATTTAATCTAATTACCTTACTATGATTACAGACTAGATTATTTTGAAGATGAATTTTTATGAATAGTTTTTCAATTTTATTAACCTATTAATGGGAACGTGATTTCTTTACACCTTCTGCAGGAGTATTCTGTCTCATTGGTGGGGTACTAATTTTTCCATGATTTAGAAGCCTCTGGAGTTCACAAAATTGTTGTTTTGGTTTTTCAATGTTGTGCATTGAGAGGGAGAGAAAGGTAGGGAATAAAAAGAGAAAGTTAGGGGGTGAGAAATTTTTCTTGTTCTGTCATCCGAATGAAACAAAATAAAAAAAATAATAAAAAAATGAAAAGGGGAGGTACTTACTTATCATCCCGTTGTGTATTATTTTTTAAGGAATTAAACTCCATGAGTATTCTATCAGTGTCCAGAAAAATGTTATTTTGATTGACTTTCCCAAATACCTTAGCTGCTAGTAACATTCCTCCTTATTCTGATCTTGGTTAAAATGACAATAAAGTTATCTAATAATTGCAATTAGATTTTCAATGCATAATACAAGGATCATCTGTAAATGTTCATATTACACTTAATAGATAGAGCTTGTTAACACATTTCTTAATGAAAATAACGACTTGAGGGTTATAGAGTTGAGGTTATTGGGGACCATGTTAGAAAAATTGTTGTCTATAAACTAATCGTCTTCATAATCAATTTATTTCCTTATGATATTATTTTTATACTTATTGAATAATGTTGTGCGGAGCTATGAAGGATCACAACTTAAATAATACAACCTAGTAATAGTAGATATCAAATTCTTTAATAACTATGGTTTAAAATATTATTAAGACATTTATATCTCAATAATTTTCTTTTAATACTTACTTTTAACTCTTATTTTAAATTCTATGATTTTTATTGTAAAATAGGGTTAAATTATTTTTACAAAGTCAGTGTGAATTTTAGCTTTGTCTAGACTACGTATATAATTGCAGGATCTCAAATCTTTTTATCAATAATCTCTTTTCTAGTCCCAAGGAAAACCAAAGTTGAGAAAGTTGACTTTATATTTTTTAAAACAACATAGAAAATAAATTTGTTAGTTAATATAATAAATTGATTCTGTGATTACCTCAGGTATAAAATGTTTTTGCTCATAGGAGCCTCGCAGGTCAGTTTGAGCGAGAAGAGACAGAACTCCTCGTGCTGAGGGTAATGGTAGGATTGATAATTCTGTACGACCACATTCACCCACAGGGAGCCTTTGTCAGATCATCACCTGTCGATGTTAAGGGATGTGTAAGACTGCTTCGAGAACAGGCACCCATCAAATCAGAACCCCTTCTTAATGCTCTAAGGTACTGTAAGGTTAATAACCAGTAATACCTTTATTTTGTCTAAGTTCATCATGTAGTGTGTTATTATTTTTTGTTGTTTGATAACAATTTTTTACTTTTCTCACCACTTACATAAGGAGTGTGTTTTCAACGGATCTATTCATTTTAGAGACCCCTGAGTTCAATAAAGTATATACAGTTATTGGTCTTTCTGTGACACGATTACTTTTTGAATGTGTCGATGGACCAATTTAGTTGTTACTTTTTTCGATTTGTAGAATTCCAGACCCCGATCTGTTTGTACCAAATCATGCTCCCTATGAGCAATAGGAGAAAAACAAATTTTTCTCTTGGCTTGAACATCAAAACAGCTCTGATGAATTTAATTGGGTTAAATTTTTTATGTGCAGTTTTCAACTGATCAATGAAGAAAACAAAAATTAAAGAAAATGGCATTTTCATTTAGGCATTTAAATTCTCTACAAAAAAGTAATGAGGATGGGATGGTTAAATTGTTCAAAAATATAGACCCAAGAAAATAAACAAAAGAAAAATATTTATCAGAGCAATATTAATTAAGATACAGCTAGCAAATATTTTATTGGTCTTAGCTGTTAAAGTGGTAAGGAGTTGTACAAGTGGACACACCAGACTTCAGTGGTTGAAGGTATATCCATGTCTACCTCAATAGTCAGAATTATAATATTTGATCCTCATCTCCGTGCACTTATAAAGGTTACAGTGCTATCCTGGTCTGTGTATAGGTTCTCACATTCTATCATGTTCTCAAAATACATATTAAAATAGCTTACACATCTGTATGTTATGTTAAGCTAGGCACTGGTCTTGGACTTAGTTTTGGTTCATTATTTTCAGTAATGAACCTCATTTATTGACTAGGAAAAATAAAAATTGCTCCCTCTCTCTCCCCAAGAAATGTAGAATTCAAAAACACCAAATATTTATTATTTGTTATTTTAATTTGATTTAATAAAATAATAAATCGTTGTATAATACTTGGCAATGTTTTTCATGGTTAAATTTAATTACATTGGTTCATTATTTTTAATAATGAACCAAAATGTCATAATTGTTCATTTAAAAATGAAATATTAAAAAAAATTATTCTTAATCAGTCCATCAATATTTTTCAATAATAATTTACCAAGTTAATTAACTCAAGTGTGATTGGTATTTTTTTTTGTCTCTCATCCATTCTTAGTTTAACATTTTTGTTGGTGAGATCAAAAGTTATCCCATCAGGTTGCATCTATTGTGGTATTGATTTTGATCACATCTGGTGAGTTGTTGAATAGTAAATGTTAGTGAATATAGTGTTCCATAATTTGTCTATATTTAGAGACAGTGTCTGTTTTTATTTGTGTCATAGTTACAATTTTATGCAATTTATACAATGTGTACAAAAATAATTGTTCTTTATTTTCTTTCAGGTACACTACTAAGCATCTCAATGAAGATGCAACACCAAAGCAGATTAAGAATCTTCTAGCTGCTTAACCACAGCCAATTCGTTGTCAACGATTGATATTACTTTCCTTCACTTTATTGGTTATTCCTTGTTTAATTTTAGTATTTCTTTTAAGTTTTTTCTTACATTTGCCAAATATTATATAAAAGAGTAAGCATTACCAAATATATTGTGATCGTATGTTATATTTCTATTACCAATGAGAATTCTTTAAAGACTTTAAAATGTAATATTTATGTATTGAATTATGTATATATGTTGACTGCATCTGTATATTAATATAAGAAAAAGACTATTAGAAAGAAGTTTGTTTGGAACTATTTATTACTTTTAATTTTGATTGTAAATTATTTTTAAGTATGATTACTTGATATTATTTTAAAGAATGATACTGTGTAAGTATTTCACCATAGATTGGTGTAACAATTAATGATATAAAATGTC
Source organism: Halyomorpha halys (assembly GCF_000696795.3). Classification (NCBI taxonomy): domain Eukaryota; kingdom Metazoa; phylum Arthropoda; class Insecta; order Hemiptera; family Pentatomidae; genus Halyomorpha; species Halyomorpha halys. The sequence continues at coordinate 140,360 of NW_027115535.1, forward strand.
AAGTAAGGCAGTTTGTGATGAAATTAAGTAGATGTCTCGCCCAACTTGACTAAGATGGTATATGTAACAGTTGAAACTGGATTTGTTATGCTATAAAACGATATGTTGTTTATGTGATTGTTGATAGTTAAAGTTGTATAATGTTATTACTAAATGTGTTGGCACTTGATGTAAACAGCTCAACAATAGATTTATATAGTTTTATATTATATCTAGCGGAGTGAGTTTGGTGGTACTGACATCAGTATTTCTTTTTGACCTGTATTTGACTTGCGATAATTAGTTCTTTACTTAGACTTTTATTAATGATCAGGTATAATAAAATTAATGCTAGTACCTCCTCTTAATGGCGTTATTGGCTGAGCTGTATCCTAATAGTTACCAAAAAGTCTTCGAAGTAGTTGTTATTGTGAGCATTTATCAAACTGCCCATGAATTGTGTTCAAATATTAAGTTCTATCTTAATGTTACGATACTCGGCAGAGATTAAATTGCATAATCAAGTCACTTATCGACAGGGACAAGATATATCTGCTCAGAGAAACAGAAGGTTGTATTAGAAATGATCGGTTTGCAACTTACCTGTCATTACTGGGTTGTTCAGTGCTTGTTCAAAACAGACTTTGTAGCACTTGTTGAATTTTATTAATAATAGGCATTTTTTAGTATTAAATGTTTAAATAGAGTTAAGTTACTCTTCACCGCTGAGTAGAATGCTAGACTGTTTTCCTGTATTCTAGTCTCTCACACAAAAGCTTTTGTAAGGTCCACTTTACATTTTGTTTTCTCGATAAATACTGAAAGTAACTCACAATCTAATTTGCTTCTTTCAATTTAGTTTTAAACAGTTATCTATTTATTAATTATAATTTTTTGTTTTACTATTATTCTAAGAGGAAACATTTTAACTTACAATATAAGAAGTCTTTCATAAGTTAATGAAGGCATATTTGAACATTGTGAAAAATAAGATAAATATAGTTTCTTTAATTAAGAAATACTTTATTTTTACAATGTTTCATTTTTATCATAATTATTCCTTTGTTGCCAAAATCAATGATTATATTTCTATACTCAATTTTATATTATGTTGAATTAGGACAAATCTTTTATTTAAATTATATAAGAGTCAGTTACTTGTATTTTTTAAAAAATATTTATTATACAAATAAAAATTTCTTTAACATATCAAATAATGAGTTGATTAGGAACCTCCTAAATTCCTACACTGCATCATCTTTGGCTTGATCCAGTCAACCAATTTTCATGCACATTATACATTCATATGTCCCAAGTATTACTTGTTTATTGGGCAGTCGATTTCGTAGCGATCCTACCAATTGCGACCTGTTGTTTCCAAGTTCCACACAGGGATATTGCTACCTGTAAAAGTACACAGGAATGTCATAAATTTCTTTTTGAAAAATCACATAAATTTAAAGGATAATATTCTATTATTTAAATTTCTTTTTAAAAAATCACAAATGAATATAAAGAATAGAATATAATCAATTCAAATAAAATAACTATCAAATACAGAACAAAAGAAATGCAATATACACCATTATTCTATAACACGTCTGCCTAGAGAAAATATTAAAAAGATTTAACTGTTTAGGGGTATATAAATAAGCTTGTAGTGGAGAGCAGAATATGATGGCCAATTGGACCAACTTACCCTCCCTATTCTTTTTGATCTTTGAATATGAAACACATTTTGACTTAAAATCAATACAGTAAAATTTCACTCATAAATTTCCAAAAGAATTATGTGTTCTTTACTTAAACTACTAATAAAATAATCCCAATTTCTAAGGAATAATTTATTTAACAATTTCTGTAACATAAACCATCATTATCGGGACTTCTCAATCAGTTATTCTTAGTAACAAAGATTAGGATTACTATGACTAATCATTTGAGATTTTTAGATTTGAAATTTCATCTCAATATTTAGTTTTGTATAGAATCATAATTTTAAAATCATTCTTATTTTTGTAGAACCATAAAAAAATTATTAACACGTTGAATGCCAACTACGAGTTATCTCGTAATTAGTGTTATTGCTTGTGACGCCAAACTATGAGATAACTCGTAGTTTGCTTACTTGGCTTAATTAAATAATAAAATTAAACTAACTTTAATTGGCTTCCTAGACTGAAATCTTGAAAAGTATAGTGGCAGCCAACGTGTTAAACAGAATGAAAGAAGAAAAAAAACTGTTTTTAGTTACAACTAGTGTTTGACACAATATACAGAAGTTTCTTTCTTTCTTGAAATACAATGCACATTCCGCTTGGTGCATCATAAAGAAATTTTAAAAGAAAAGTTAAGAAAACTAAAAATCAGTTAGCTGGTCTGGTGTGTTGGTCAGCTACAGTGATTGTATTAGATTAAGTAACAAAACTTTTTGACTGTCACCTAAAATTAAAAATAAATGTCTAAATGTTAATATAACTACAAAATCTGAATAATTTTTTTTTTAGCTTATTTTTAATTAAAAAAGAATAATAATTTATCAATGACAAATTGTTATTCTACCACAATGTTGTTTTGATAAAAAATTGTCACTTTACAAACTAATCATTATAAGGTATAACTTTAAACTGTTGACATCATCCAGCCAAAACTGATTTGTTAGTGACAGCAGTTTTTAAAAATTTATAACTTAAGTTATTGATTTATAACTCATAATTTACTTTTTACATTAATAACTGGGCAAAATTTTTATTTTGTTTCCTATCTATATACCTAAAAATTTTATGTAAAGAAAATAATAAATTCAGAAGATATTATTAGAGGCAATTACAAGGACAAAAAATGGAATAAATTATAAAACTGATTTGGGCAAAATTAATATGATTTATTAAATAAGCTAAAATAAATATTTTCTATCTGGCCAACTAAAACAGGTTAACAGAAATCCCCATAGAGTGGACCTTAACAGGCTTCTTTCTCATTTCAAACTGATTTAGATTAAACTGGGATTTCTGTTGCAAGCAAGTACTGGAAAGCTGAAAATGGTTTTATGTTTGATAATAATATCTAAGTTTGCCAAGTTCCCAGCTGCAAACCAGGACAGGTGAGAAGTTTTCTTTACTGTTTTCAATTTTTGGCCTTTAACATATAAATGTAGTACCCTAGTGAGAACTGTATTCTATAATATAATTAATCAATGAAAATTTAATTGTCCATTGAATGAGTCCTTCACATTGGAATCGAAAAATATTTTTTCTACCAACTTTGCCAAGAAATTAAAAACCTGTAACAAGGAAAAGCCCATTCTAAATTAATAATCTTTCACATATAAGTTGTAGGGCATCAAATTTAGAGAGTGAATACCTTACCATTTTGAATCTATATACAATTCAACCCTTGCTACAACTCATTCACTCACATGCAGAAAGCCAAATTTTCACCCTGACTTACTCAGCTTGCTGATAACTATTACTATTACTGTCTAGTATTAATAGGCCTTCTAAAATAAATTTCATTGATTTTAAAATTGGGTAAAGCATTTTAATTTCATTAAGTTAAACTTTAAAAATTTGACTTTTTTGAATTTACCCAATGGCGACAGGCTAAAAGCTAAAAGTTTGTCCATTTTGATGTTTCTATCTCAACTGAAAATAAGTTAGAATTTATAGACATGAGTGATTAAGTTTTGAAGAAAATATAACTTGTTCCTGTGAGTGAGTGAATGAATCATCAGGGGTTGAATAGTATATAGATTCTAAACGTAAGGTACTCTCTAATAATACTAAATTTGATGGTCTGCAAATTTTACTAAACGGATTTTAAGTTTAGAACAATCATTTCCGTGTTGTGTGTTTTAAAGTCACTGTATTAAATTTCTTGGCAAAGTTGGTAAAAATTGTTATTTTTGTATTGTTGCTTCTATTTGATTATATATATGGTCATATGGCGAATACACCATATTCCTGGACCAAATGTAAAATGTAGGGCACTCATTAGATGCATAACTTAATGTACTTTAAAGAGTATAAAGCCTTCACTAGAGTACTTTGTATAAACGTTATAGCCCAGAAACTGAAAAAATTAAAAAAATCTGAGGGTTTTACTCCAACCTGGACTGCAACAGGGAATTAAGCAAACTTACGATATTATTAATGAGATCAAATGAACATTTTGCCATTTTGCAGTCTTTCCACACTTATGACCAAAACGGGATTCCAGGTTATAGTATGCTATATCACACATATTGAATCCAATTAAAACGAGAAATAAATTTGTTTAGCCCTAAAATGTTTAGATTACTTGGCTTATAATGATGGTTTTTCAGAAAATAATGTTATGTAAAAGTGTTCTAGGAGAATAAGAGCATAAAAGAAGTAATTTATATTTAGTTTTGTAAAGTGAACAGACAGGAAACAAACTGAAAACATTGCACAGTTGTTAATTTAAAAAGTAAATTGTGAATTATAAATAATATAAGTTTCAAATGTTTCTGAAAATTATTTATTTTATGAATTTTAGAAAAATGCTAGATCACCAGTAAAACAGACATGACCACAAGTACAAAATTTTTAATTTAAACAAGATGTAATTGAAGATAAACTGGTCAAAAGCCATAGTAATTGGACCAGCAAAACCACATTAAAGTTCTTCAACTGACAGATAACACATTATTATTATTTCCGTTGACTAATAATCTTTATTTTTGACTACCATCATAACAGCCCTGACGAAGCCCTGCAACGTGGGGCGAAACGTTGGCTTAATAAAATAGTATAATTCTACTATTTGAGTTTTTTTTTTTACCGCACCCGGACCATATTCCATTCATATTTTTTTTTTTATCGTCTTCCAGACCATCTTCTTTCATAAATTACATTCCGTTGACTAATAATCTTTCAACTGAAATTTGTCGACTATAGACTCAGCATGAGTAAGGTAGTTAATAATGCCCCAGGGTGATATAGGGCAGCTGACACAAGTATATCCTCACAAGAAAGTCCTACTACCCAAGTTCCAGATCTCTTGTGCCTCATAATTAGCAAATGTATCTTGAAACCCTGTAATTTTCCCATTATTTTATTTTGAGTCTTAGCCATGGATCCTCATGAAATTTCTACAAAGATTTTTGGGTTACTATTCAGAATTTATAACGATGCTTTCAGTTGCTATTATATGAGAGAAAATAGTATGAAAATTTGGAGAAAAATGACTATAGCTCTCTCTCTCTCTCGGTAAGGTGTTGAGCAGGATAAACCAAAGTCATAGGACACCATTACCTACACCATATCGACATTATCTGTTTTTTTAAAGTGGTGCTACAGGTTAAAATTTTTAGAGTTATTGTTTCTTGAAATTTAACACAATTTATTCAATGTTTTGGCTATCTTGAATATATATCAATGCGGGAAATGAAATAATTCATTAAAACATCAACAAAACTTGTTTATTTAGGACTTAGTAACTCATAAGTTACATTACATTAGCTATACTTGATACTGAAGTAGGACAGTTCTTGGTTTGGAAAGGTTTTTCTTTTTTTTTTTTTAATTTTAATTAAATCAAAAATAGTTAAAAGACCCTAAACTAAATTATTTTAGAATATATTTTTTTTTTAAGGTCAAGATAAAGAAATAATAGTTTTTTTATTTTTAAATATGGATCTGTATATGTTATTCCTTACTCTTTAATATTAGCTTAGAAGAAAATAAGTAAGAATTTTAAAGTATATATTTTATTTGATTAAATTAAATCTGACTAATTTACTTCAGTAAACACATCTTATAAGTGCTTAACTAACATTAAAATTATGTATATTGTATGTAATTATGTATTATGTTTCAAGTAATAAAATAAAATTAATAATACATTTAATATAAGTGTGAATTGATATATCAACAGTTTTTTCAAGTCCGTAAGAGATTTTTGAATTTTATTTAACACATTTATTAATATTGTTGAGTAAATTAATAATGATAACTTTGAATTGTTATTGATTACAGGCCTTAGAATTTTTACAGAAAATCAGAACACTAAACAATGCTTTAAACCTTAAATAAAAATGTAAGTAGCAAAGCTCAATCACTAAGGTCATATTTTCCCATCACTTTTGTTTGAAAAACAGATGAAAAATGATTCAATTGTTTTATTAATGCTTAGCTAGGGGAAAGTGATAAGAATTTTGAAATAAATTGAACAGTTGAATTTTTTTCTTATATTTTATTTTTTTTTTTACATTTTACAATTATGAAGGTGAAAAATATTGAGACATCCAAAATATACTTCAATAACACTAACTAAATTCACGCATAAATTTTTAAGCCTCTAATCCAAGTAGGGGTGCACAGAACCTCAAGAACATTTAAAAATCTGGCGCAGTGCCCAGCATACAACTTTCACCTGCCACTCTACATACATGCCCATGTTCTGTGTAAATTGGAGGGTTCCTGTTGTAGTTATCGCTATTTTTGTGATTTTTTGAAAATAAAATCTAAAGATCAGGGAAGGAAAAAATCATGAAAAAACAATTTTTTTTTTTCATGTATATTCATTCAGCTCAGTAATTAAGATGTGTTCCCATCTCCCATGCCTAGGTTCGAGAGTCTGATAATTATTTATTTTGTTATATCAACCATGCATTGATCCTTTAGGGTTCAAAACTTAGCGGTTGATTATAAACTTGACCGTTGGTGTAGAAACAGTACTTTCTAACCAAGTACAGAACCCAAGAGACTCTTCATTGGTTATATTAGTACCGGTGTTTACATATCAGAAATCCATGAAACTCCGAAAGCCATATTCTAGGGGTTATGAAATGGATTTGAAATCATCCCCACACTTCTATCCACTGACCTTGGTATAGTGCAAAAGTCTCTTTTTTGGGGGAAAAAAACTATATATATATTCCTGCTATATTTTGACTGATGTAATTCAAGAGATGAACCATTACAGTGAGGAGAAAATACTAAGTGGAAGGCAATTTATCAGAAGCTTATCATCTAAGGATGATCACTAGCTAGATCATTTCCTCTCTCTAGTTGCTACTTTCCACTAAGTATCTCATCACCTCATAAGCAATAAGTGGAATAGCACATTACACTGAACGGAATTATGAGGTAGAGATTTACTATTACAAATCAGGCAAACTCATCATCTAAGATGTGGTATCTGGGTACTTCTTCGTTTTTATATAAAAAGAAACAAATGCAATTTCAGCATAATAACAAAATTTAAACATATTGCAATATTTTTTTTTAAATAATAAAATCGAGAACATTGAGAAGTTGGATTACAAAATTATTGTAGCCTCTTTCAAAACAATCATTGCTCTGACAATTAAGAAGATACTGTAAGATAATAAAACAGTTGACAAAAACAAAAAATGGATGAATGATGGTACAATTCATCGGGTTCGGATATTTAAAAAAATATAATTAAAGGGATTAAGACTTCCATGATGGAAAAATAAAAATTAAAATTGTTAAAAGTATTCAGACTGAATTGAATTTTTTATTGATTTCATAATCATTACATAATTTTTTGTTCTAAGTTTGTATTGAGATAGTTATCTACAACACACAGATATTGTATCAATATAAAAATTTCTAAAAAATATTGGGAAATGGAAATGAAAGAAATAGACAATTTATTTTGCATCCATCCGACAATTCACAATTCAATCAAAAATATAAATTGAAATTGATGGGTGCCAAGAAATTTTATTTAACTGCAACAGAAGATATGAAAGGTGAAGTAGTTATCAATAAAACAAAACACTTTTGACAAAGTGTAGAGATCACTTCCTTAAGTCCTTCTTCCCTAGAGCATAGCATAGCTTTCTTCATTAACAATCTATAACAAGCAAACTTCTAAAAATTAATCTGATTATAGTTAAATTTGCGTTTATTTGAAGCGAAAGCTAGCTTTAACAATTAATTTTATTACCTGAAGTGCAGTCTCTTTTTTCTTCCACTGTTACAGGATTAGTTGAGACATCTTGCCTCAAAGCATAATAGCTACAGCACATTTCCTGCCAGCCAAAATTTCTTCGATATTTTCCTTTGAAATAGTCAGCTTTCATGTGATAATGCTATCCTACTTGTCTATCTCCAGATATCAGAAATGCTGGAAAATGTGCCATTACTTCATAAAAAATAAAAATGAATTCTTTTCAATATTGAATATACATATTTAGGTTTTATAAACATGGTCTTTAACAGAAAAAAAAAAAAAAAAACTTGTTTAAAATTGAGTTTAAACTTACTAAAGAGATAGTTATTTATAAGAAATGTGTGTTTTGGTGATGAATTAATTAAAACATGAAAATACAGTAAGACCTCAATAATCAAAGTTGGTTGTTTAGATGACGTGGCAGGCTAAAAGGACTCTGGCTCCTTTACCCTTCTTTTCTTTCGGGTCTCTGAACCCCACAAGACTAATACAGTGAAAAATAAAAAAAAAACAATGAGATGTATACAAATATTTTTTTTAGTTAGTATACATAAATGTGTAAAATCGAAAATTCTTTTTGAGAAGGATAAATTTAAAAGTTCACTTTAAAATTAAGGCTAATAGGAAGGGAATGGATCACATGATGCCAGGTAGAGTATGGCCAATGATAGACAATACAAAAAATGTTGAATCAGACTACATGATGCATGACATCTCAATATCTTTCAAGTAAAAGAGGGACAAAATAAAAAAAATCACTTTGCCAATATCATAGGTAATTTCAACCTAATCTCCATTTTCAACATCCAACAGATAATTTAATAAAACACCTAAACATCTTGGTAATTCCAAGGGATGAGGATTCCAAGGAACAATGGTGAATGTTGCTTGAGCTTGTTTATTTCTACAAATTCCCTATTTCTGCTATCCTTTGATGGATAGCTATATAGTTTGATGGATCAAAATAGGTTTTGATCTTATTTATGCTAATATTTTGCATTAAAAGTATAAGTTGTATTATTCATAACATCATTTGGATGGTTAAAAACATGACTAACTGAAAATTACTTATTTAATTATAACAATATATATACTTAAAAAAAAAAAGTTTCAATCTTTTAAAAATAAACTCCATGAAAAGTTCAACTTGGGAAATAAATAGGTATACAGATTATATTTTATTGGTTGTAATTGAGGCAATAAAGAACAATATAGTTGTAAATAGCTCAAATCAATATATTACCATATATTAGATCAAGAAAAGTTTTATAAAATTAAACAATCTGGAAACTAGCAACACACAACTTAATTCAACTGAAAAAAAAAAAAGAAAAATATTTTACAAAATTATGACAAATGATCAACAGTGATTTTTATACCAAAGAAAAGAAAATTATTTACAGGAAATAATAAAATACACGATTATTCTTGAAGAACCTTTGTAATCATAATAGCAATAATGTAAGGATACTAGCAAACTGGCCCTATTGAATGATTTTTAACAACTGGGCATTCCATATTCAGAGTTTGATAATTCATACAAAGTGCCCTATAACCAAATAAAACATTTTTGGAACTTTTTTAAAGGAAAAAGTATTGCATGAACATAAATCTTTTCCACCCATTTCAAAACTACAAAAAACTAGATTTTGTTAAAGAAATTATACAAATATTCACCAATGAAAAATAAAACAAAATCATTAGGAAATGTATTTGTAAAAAACAAAAAACTATATACATCATCTGTGAACAATTATTTAATATAAATGGAGTTTAAGAGCAGCTGGATAACCTAAAACTGTATTTATTTAAGATTCCTAAAACACTAATGCATTTTAAGTATAAAGAAAATACCAATAGATATTTCAGAAAAGACAAGAATGTTTCAGAATCTATTGACTACAAGAGACCAGAAGAACTGCTCAATGCTCACTCATGAGGCAAGATTAGTAATAAAGAAAATGTAATCAACATAGAGCAGAATTTCACCTTATAGATTTGAGGACCATTTCACTTTTTAGTAAAGCTGCATGGAAGACACTGCACAACAGAATTTTAAATCCTTAAGGTATGGGCTTTACAACCTATTACAATATAACTTGTGTGAAGCAACAGGAACACTGCAACAGGATTGAACACGTACAAGTCCCACACATATTGGTTAAATTACCGTTGACTGATGTGGCTCATTTTACAAAGGTATGAAAAACTATCATCTATATTTAATTCAAATGCCTTGGTAACTCTTCCTGATTAAAAAAATGAAGTAAATAAATAATGAACCCATAATTTTTAAAACTTAAATTAACGATGAAACTAAATGGGAAGCTTTCAACAATAAAATCTGTATGCAAGCCAATCAGCCAATTATTAGCAACCAAATTGAAACAAACATCAATAATATAAAATAATACGTTTTTCTTTATATTTAACTTGTTTCACATTTCTAAAGATATCACTTTCGCTATTAAAATGCGACCACATTTAAAATTAGTTAACACTTACAGTGTATAATCTTCTTCGGGCATCCTCCCCCCTCCACTATCTTCCTGAACATATATCACACGCCTTGAATATAACAATTTGAACGTTAACTTCTTTTTACCATTTATTTAATAAGGGATTTTATCACTAGAAGATATACTATACATTTATGACAAAAAATGCTGTCAAAGGTCATAGACTATCTTAAAAATTAGAGATATAGTGAATATTTTGTATGATTATATTCTTTATTCTGCACCAAACATGATATACCATCTAATAATTAATAAAAGGTCCATTTTGTTAAATCCTTGGAACAAATTCTTAAACCTCCTCATATGGTAAATATAATTAAGTCAATATCGAATTTCAATAATATATTGCAACAACTACATATATATTCAATTCAATAATACAGACTATATAAGACCTTAAGCAAAAGATATTTTTTTCTTGAAAATTTTATTAACAACAAATGAAACATAGGACAAAGAAAAAAAAAGAAGTATGTGAAATTAAATCTCTGAGACATAGGACCACAACTAGTTGAAAATTTTAATGTACTTTCAAAGAACACTTAAAACAACAAACTACATTCACACTATACTAACTAAACTTGGAAAACATACTAAATTTCTGCTTTAAAGTGAAAGGAAATAAATGATCTTAGAAAATTGTTTTATAAATGTCGGATGATGGTCAAATGTGATAAAGAGAAGTTCTTGATCAAATATCAGCCAAGATGCTTAATTAAACTTAAAAACTGATACGTAACTATACTAATACAGTTATCAAGACTAGAAAGTTCTGTATATCAGTTTATCACAGTCAAGGCTCATCAAAGATTTATGATCTACCACAAGATTTTTAACATTTTGATATATCCATTTATCCATCGTTTTCTATAAATTAAAGACTGGACCACCAATACATTTTAACCACTTATTTTTTATCCATAGGAGCTGATACAAGCGGTAGTATTATTATACAACTGATACAAGCGGTAGTATCAATCTCAAACCCATGAACCAAACTAGCAGTTATTTATATCCACCGATAACTATCATTAGTTTTTCAAATTTATGATGTCTTAAAATGGTAAGTCATTTGACAAAACGATTGGAAAATTAAATAAATTTGGTTTGGTTTTTAAATCTAAATGTTATACAATGTTAACCAAATAAGAGGTACACCTATTAAACATCAATCAACAGAGGGATAAAGTGTTATCATATTCTTTCTAAATAAAATTGGGACACAAACCTATCATTATGATCAAGTATCAAAGTCAAAATGAGCAACATTCTTAGCTGAAACCTAAACGTTAATTTGCTTTAAAATATTTACTAATAATAAACGGGATGTCAGGAACAAGTAACTTCCTTATGGAGGGGAACCAATAAACTTGAACTTGGTTGGATTAAAACTTAGAGTCTTTGATTCCATCTGAAGCTATAACTGATTTTCTGTTCTGTTAATTCTTCCCATATCAACAAAAATTAATAAATGCATGATACAGAATAAGAAAAATTCCTAACCGTTGAGTCTGACAAGTAGTATATTATTACTAAAAATTTCAAATCATAACAGGCATTCAATTTAAAAAGACAAAAAATTGTAATGCAATTTAAAACAGAACTTCAAAAACATTTCAAAGAAAAAGTTTGGTACTTTATGATACTAAATGACAGGAAACATTACTTACTTTTTCATTAGCACTTAATAAATATCAATCGCCTGCGGATCGTCCCGAACGAAAAGTCTAATTTGATGGGACTACAGTTGATTTGGCCTCCAAACGTACACCATCATAAAAATATAATGCACAATATACTGTTGTCTTCATAAGTCATTAGAGCAGTTCAAAAATATGTTGAACAACTCTATGTTCCAGCAAGATAAGATAAAGTAGTAGTAGAAGCAAGAACATAAGATCAATCTCGTTATCAACAATACAGATTTATAATTCCTAATAATATGCTATTAAATTAATGCAGTAACTGATATGACATGCATTTTTCAATATTTATTTTAATAACTGTTGACAGTAGTAAAAATTATTAAAAAAATTTCAATTAGAGATTTATTTAAACATAAAAATTTACAGCTGTTGAAATATCTTAAGAACTAAAACTTTACATTTTATAAAACTAAATTCTCACTCATCCCGAAACAATGGGGAACGATATAGCATGTCATTCTGAAAATATTTTTCACTACGGAAGACAATAGTTTTTTTAAATACCGGGACAATTCAACATACTGTCAATACTTAGAATCAATACAAACAAGTAAAATACAATATGTGAAAACAACTAATTTACAAAGAATCAAAAGTTTCTCAGAACATATCAAGCTTTTTGTGGTTAGCATGCAGGTCAGATGTTTTTAAGCAGCATATTGTCATTTCTTGTTCCGACAAGCAGCTTTCACTCAAATCCAAATAGAGCAGTAGTAGGCAGCATTAGCTACAATCTGTTCCTGGAGGAAATCCAACAGAAAAGCTTTTGAATTCCAAAATACTGTTGTGATAACTATATCAGGAGAGACACGCATTTTGGCTTACAATTTATTTTGCTCACAACCCAAGCCTCATCTTATGCCAGGCAACTGTCAAATAATGACCAAGCAGCAGTTGGCACATTTGAACATCCAATGATCTAAATCTTTGGGAACCATGCACATAATGGATAATCCTAATGCTGATGTAGATGCTGAGATGGCAGTCCCCTTAAACAAGACAATAGACAGCTTCAATATGGTTTTCTGTCAAACTCATCCTTGGCTGGCAATCATGGGGTTCTTTTTTTTAACCTTACCAGTCCTTCAGAGAAAGTTTTGAGCCAATAAAATATTCTTGCTTTTGAAAGGTTATTGTGTGCAATCTCTGAAAAATATCTAAAGAGCAGAGACCCTCCAATGTACAAAACTCAAACATGTTCAACAATCTAACATAGAGAATACTTGAGGATCACCCATCTTTCTAATTCTTTCCTATCTGTTATGAAACAAGGCCCAGGGCTCACTCTCCACTCTCTTCCTGGACCACATTTTTCTCATTTATGTTTAAATTAAACACATAAGGATACCTTAACATTTCACACATTAACATATTGGTAATAAATAAAAATGGAAAAACAATTAATCTTCTAGAGATATTGTACTTGAGGTAATCAAACCAAGCATTCAATTATTTTTTGATGTTAGTACTTCTTAACCATACTAAAAACTTATTCCTCTCAGAATTATAAAGCGAATAACTTAAATAAATTCACAATCAACAAATATTTAAATAAATTTAATGTATTCTTCTCCAGTTAGGTAACTTAAAATTATGTCACTTTTTATTTTTCCTGTTCTTCACAGCACAATAAAATGAATATTATATAAAAGCACAAAAACATTAATCGGACCAAGTTAGGGTTCTAGCAAATATCGTCTGACTTGGCCAATATGCTTCTTTATAAATATAGTAATTATTGGTACATTCAATACCATCACTTTTTCAAGGTAAAAGCGTCACTTGAACAAAACAGAGATTCCTGCTAAATTTTCTACTATCAAATGCTCTTTTTTCAATATTGTTTCCCATTCTTTAAATAAAATTACATGTAGAGACCACCTTAAAACAAATTAGAGTGAAGAAAGCTCATTCATCTTCATTTTAAAATAACTGGAGTTCATTTAACTTAATTCTTACTTATCATATCAAACAGGTTAATAAAAACAAAGTTCTAAAATATAGAAGTTCACTTCTTAGTTTAAGTATTAGCATATAAAACAATATAACAAGTATACTAAAGAGGAACATACATGACAACATTTACAAATTTTAATATAAAAAACAATAAAATATACAGAAAATATAAAAATAGATCAACTTACTTACCTATTCAACAGAGATATAAACTGCAAAGCAATGTTCTCTAAAGATCGATCAATAGAAAACAGGAAAACATAGTTTTATTTTTATATGGACTAATTTTTTTAAAAATTAAAAACTGATGGAAACACTAAATTTTTTCAAAAATTACATTTTGTTAAGCAGTTACAATTAAAAAAACATACAGGGATAAGTTTTCTTAAAAATCTATTTTGTAACAATACTTAGTAGTTTTTAAACAGGAATTATATTCTACTATTTTCATGATAATCTTGCAAATATAGGCAAAAACACTGTATAATAACTCATTTCTCCAAATAAATTTAGTTAACAAGTTTAAGGATAAATAACTGCAAAATTATTATCAGTAGGAGGTAACCTAAATGGCAAATTTCTCATCTCGACAGGAATGAGGCATTTTTTCACATCTTTCCTTAAATAAGGTTTAAAAGCTTTCAACAGTACTTGAAGTATTCATCATGAATGAGGAGAGCATATGCATATGAAAATGATATTCGCCAGCTGGCTAGGAATATAAATATACTTAAGAGATCTTTCAGTATTCTCAATAAAGAAACCATGCAAATGGGTTTCCAGAACAAGACTAATATATAAGCACCAGGTCAAGCTGGAATAAACATTTTCAACTTATGGTGGATATCTTTTGAGAGGGTCATCAATTTCATTTACCTGAGGTCTCAACTAAATAATGAAAATAATGTTTCAAATGAAGTAAGCAGAAGAATAATGGATGCTAATCGAGCATACTATGCTAATATCCGATTTTTTAAGTCCTTATATCAGTCATAGGCCACTAACGCTAGGTGGTGATATAAAACAATGGTATAGGCCGACTCGACACGTGTTGGTCTGAACCCTCACCATTGTGATGGTGAAGAGCCTGAACATTATTGAATGAAAGATTCTTAGAAAAATTTATGGAGGTATTTGATCCGACTTTAAACACAGATAGATTTTCCAAAACACTGAGACCTAAGCACTTTGTTAGGATATAAGCATGATGCAGTTTATTAAAGAGGGCTGTATTGAGAAGTTAGACCATATAATCGGTTATTGGATTGGCAAAAGAAGAGTTAGACAACCGTGCTAATAATTCATTCAGGATGTTGAGTAGGACCTGTGAGCGGGAGTAGCGTAATAGAGATATAGAGTCAGAGAAGCCAAGGCTCACCTTGGGCTATAGAGTTATGCAGTAACAGTTAAATCATTAAATACGCATGAAACATGTTTCGAATCTAACTTAAATATTAAATTAATAAGAAGAAAGGAAAATATATAAATAAGAGAGTGGTTATCATAGATGCAACACACAATTATAATCGTCTAAATAAAAAAATCTGGTTTGTAAAATACTTTAGGAAACAAAGTTTTTAATACTCCTTCAAAATAATATTTGGGACAATTAATTTAAATACAAACAACAATGAAATATAAAATATTTATTTGTAAAGCAAGTACAATCAGCTGAACACATAAAAATTCATTTTTAACACAGAATAATGAACGATAAATAATTAAATTAAGAAAAAAACTTACCTTTTCTTTATAAGTGATTTTCCATGGATAAATGCACAACCTAACAGTTTATCTTAAAAAAAAAAAAAATAATATCTTCATAAATCATATCATTTATTAACTGATACAAATCAAATGAATTAACTTTATTTTTTACTTCTTTTCATTTAACAAATTTATTTATATAGATTACTAACTGGCATTTGGAAAACCAAATAATTTTAATTTATTTGTTAAAATGTTAAACTAAACACTGAAATTACTACGAGCACATTAAGTGACTATCTTGCTAGCCGACTATCTCTTGAATCAGGCTGTCCACCGCTACTTGGATAGGCAGGTCTAATTTACAGTACTGAGTTCATTAGTTATTGGATAGATAAAGGGATAGATCAAACAAAAATGGGTTACCGAATTGATGAATTATTATGAAAGAGATAAATGTAATGATTGTCTTAAAGAAGTTAATGGTATTAGATAAAATAAAAAAAAGTAATGTTTAAATTTGGGTTTATATTAACTTACCCCAAAATATTACATTAATAAAACATTTATTTATTTTTGTCCTAGTTGGTACCCTTTGGCCTATACATTTTATTAAATGGATGCTGGGGCACAACTCTTCGCCCAGAAAAAAAAAGCCCATGATTGCTGTACTTTTCATGACAGACAGCATAATACAAATATTTTTTAAGAGGGCAATATACATTACAAACATATATATTTTTTTTAATAAAGGTAATATATAAAGAGGGAACTAAACTTAAAAAAGTCCAAATATTTATAATTACTTTATTGGATTTCACATATATATATATTCTTTTTTATCTGTGAACTTTCATAACTATTGTATTCAAAAAAGAGAAAAAAAAAAAAAAAAATTACATCATAAACATAAAATTATCTATTCTATGTAAAAGTATCCACATTGGTCTCAGGTGATATATAAATAATATATAAAAACGAAACAAAAACAGACTGTGTCAATTCATAAAAATAAAATAAAATACGTATGATTTTAGGAAGAAAAGAAAAGAAGTTCATTTTTTTTTTCCATAGAATAAACAAGAGTATCCAATTTTAGTTCATATTAAAAGCATGTGCAGATATAAAAATTTTGAAGACAAATACACTTAGCTACTTATGTTGATAAAATATGTTGCATTTCCACATGTTCTTTCAGCCAAAATCAAATATTACAACACATAAAAATGAAACATCTAATTTAACATGCTTATATTTAGTCACTACAAAAGCTGAAAGAACTACGAGCACATCTAGAATCTGCCAAATGGAGCCGGATGCCGTGGTGCCATTTTCCTCAGCAAGTCTCCTCCTTGGATCAGGTTGTCCAGGGCCTTCTGGATAGATGGGTCTTGGAGCAACGGACCTGCAGGGCATATACTCTTCAGCCAATCACAGGGTATGAAAAACCGATCAACGAACCTCATCAAGGTATTCATAAAAAGACGGATAATAAATCTGACTAAAAGTGTAACCGATTTATGACTACACAGGTACATGGAATAATAATATGAGGTAAACCACTCATGGCATTAATAGTTTATTCCTCTTATATTAAAATATTACAACAAAAGGTCAAATAATAGAAAATGAAATTAGAGGTACCATTGCACATGTATTTTTAAGAAAAGAAAAAAGGAATTACTTCCATAAAGCAATCAGCAAATTATTTCTCAAGACCAAACATGCCCTTTTTACAAAGAGTAGTAATAAAAAAATTATCACAAATAGTTATATGAGAAAACTACATTTGACCAGATTACAAGCAAAAGTTAATAAAAGAGAATAGTAAGGTAACAAGTTTATCACAGCACATAAGTTCAACTTTTATATACCCTAAGTTGCTATATCAGAGATAAATTCTTCAGATATTAGTACAGTTACTCTGAAACAAACCCTTGTTCAAAAACTCGACTTAACAATGAAAATGAGAAAATATTGTTACAAGTATTAAAAGGCAATTGTTCAACAAACAACAATGAAAAATTTTATGCCCAGAGAAAATATCCAAGAACATTCATATACAGGCTTGTATAGCATACAGCTGAATGATCATAGAACTCCCTGCCATTCCTCCAATTTTTTTTAATATATTAATCCAAGTGCGTTACTAGTTGACAACATTAGCTGAATAAACCCATTAGAAAATAAATAAATAAAAATAAAACACCAATAACTTTGATTTACTTTTAATTAAATTTCAGTGAAAGTTAAACTTGGTAATCATGATCCATTTGTATTGATAAAGGTAAGGTGATAAAGTACCCCCACGAAACCCACACTTTCTTATATAAGCTGTATCTCTTTTCTTCAAATTTCAGAGCCAACCTTGAAAATTATTTCAATGTTAGTTTCCAGGAAAGTACTATTGAGCAAAGAACATAAAAAAAAAAGTCTATTATTTTAAGAGCATAAATAAAAATATGGGAATTGCTACTTCTAACCTTTTGTTGTAAAATAAGTTGTTAAGGATTGTTTCATTATGTTATTTTGAACATAATATTTCTAGGTTACATCAAGGTACACAATTATCAACTATAAATCTGACTGAACTCTGATAAATTCATTACACACAAAACAATAGGTTTTCTTGAAATATAATTTTGTGAAGGAAGAAATAATTGAAATATCAATGAAAAATGACAAATTATTAGTTGTTTTTTTAATAAATATCATACCAGATTTCACAGAGGTAAATTAAAAAAAAAACGCTTTTGATTCTTGTTACATAAATACCTCCTGAATTGCTAATTTAGGGAGTTGAAAAGAACCAACTACAGTATGAGTATGGCTGAAACCATTAATCTGGACTTATTGGGAATATTCCACCGCCATATTTGTATTAAGGTTTGGCTTCATTTCGTCGATAGTTGAGCAACCATTCGAGTTTTTCTTTATTCGTTACAAACATTAATTTTTTTTCTCGAGAATAACTATATTTTTTCCATATCAACATTTTGATTTAAAATTTCAGCAAACCAACAAATTTTATGAAAATGTTTAAAAACATAATTATTATTCCGAAGGTTTTAATAAGAATTCAAAATATTTATAAACTTTTTTTCAAAATCTAGTTCCACAAATGTTCAACTAATTGAGATTCAATTAAAAGTAACAAACATAGTCAGCAAAAAACAATATTAAAAGAATTTTTTTTTGCAATTATATAATATATATAGTTCTCATCCATCGGCCCTAAGCATTGTATAAATAATGAACTGAACAAATCACTTGTAGTGTCCCTTATTAGAGATATAGAATATATTATTCAAAATAGTGTAGAAGAGAATGAATGGGATTGAAATGAAAGGTTAATGTGTAAATATAATAACAAACTATAGAAATAATACGACACAACGAGATAGAGTACGGAACAGTAGCATTTGAACTAATCTGGGAGTCAAACTGGCTGAGAGCATCCTAGAGGGGCACAAGCTTCTCAGACACCTCCTTCGGATGGACCAGGAAAGAACTACCAGAAAGACATATGAGACTTGTGTGGAGGGAAGAAGACCAAGAGGAAGACTACGCATTTCCTGGGAGGAGAGTGTTAAGGAGGTGGGATATGGACTGGAGTAGGAGAAGGAAGATGGTCCAAGAGCGAGATATATGGTCCAGACTCTGCAAATTGTAACCTCACACTGCGCAAGCAGTAAAGGGGATAAAATGATTATGATGATGATGATATGATAGAAATAATACGATAAGTTACAGTAACACTAAAACACACTTTAACACTTAAAAAGTGTACAGAACAACAAAAGAGTTTTTAAAAATATAACCTGACATAATAACAAAACCAGATAAAACAAACCAAACTGTTGCTACTAAATATGTGTATGTCCATAAAACAAATAGAATTGTAAATGATGAATAATCATACAAAAATGTAGGTTAAAATGAAGTAGTAGATCTCTTGTTGGCAAATGCATACCCTCATAAACCAGTTTGCCAATTATTAAAACAAACACTAACATTGACATAACCTAAAACCTAAAAAACCAACAGGAATGAGGACTAGGGGAAATCCTATTTTGGAACCTCTAAACAGCATCTCAAAAGAAGGGTATGTATCAACACAAATATCTCAAACTGCACTCTGCACTCACTACACATTTCAGACAAATAGGACACAGAATCAAATTTGATATACCCTAAACCGCACATAGAGAAAAGAACAACTTCAAGCGAAATATAAAAGAAATGATCACTGTAGAAAAATGTAAGGATTGGGGCAATCAACAAGAAATCAAATGAACAAAATTTAAATTTATGTTACTCCAACCTCAGAAACAAATAAGAAATATTCAGAGTTGGGCAAATATTATTCGAATTATGAGAGACGAATGATTTTTTATTTGTGAATTTTCTACTCAAATAATCAATTATTCGTACAAAACATATGATTACTTTTTTATTCGTCATTATTTTACACGAATAATCAATTATTTGGGCAAAACAAATCGAATAACCATTTGAATACTTTTATATTCGTCCATTTTATAGAAAAATAATCTATTATTCGAAAAAATTAAATGATAACCATCCAAATACGTTTGTATTTTTATAAAGACTACATTTTTTGTCTTACAGCTATACATAGATATATTTTATGATCGCATATAGATTAATTTTAACTTTTCTGATTTTTAACATATAAGGGTCCCTTTTTATGTTTTGGGATAAGCAGAATATGAAAATACTATCGATTTAAACTTTTCTGATTTCTAACATGTTAAGGTTCCTTTATATGTTTCGGGATATGTCGAATATGAAAATGCAATCGATTTTAAGATTGCCTATCAATTTATTTGAACTTTCTTGATATCCAACATGTTAGGGTACCTTTATGTTTTGAGATATGTAGAATATGAAAATACTATCGATTTATTTTAACTTTTCTGATTTCTAATATGTTAGGGTCTCTTTATGTTTTGAGATATGCATATTTCTTATCTTAGTTAAAATAAATCGACACACGATTTTAAAATCGATAGTATTTCCATATTTTACATATCTCAAAACATATAAAGTGACCCTAACATGTTCGGGATCAAGAAAGTTAGAATAAATCGAAACGCGATAATTAAATCGATACGGAATCATAAAATCAATAGCATTTTCATTTTTGGCATATATTGAAACATATAAAGAGAAACTAACATGTTAGAAATCAGAAAAGTTCATATAAATCGATGAGGGATCATGAAATCGATATCATTTTCATATTCTGCATTCCTCAAAACGTATAAAGGGACCCTAACATGTAAGAAATCAGAAAAGTAAAAATAAATCAATACGCGATCTTAAAATCGATATCTTTTTCATATTCTGCATTCCTCAGAACGTATAAAGGGACCGTAACATGTAAAGAAATCAAGAAAGTTGAAATAAATCAATACGACATGTTAAAATAGATAGCATTTTCATAATCTGCATATCCGGAAAGCTAAAAATTGGCCCCTAGGTATTAGAAATTAAAATAAATCGATATAGGATCTTAAAATCGATAGCATTTTCATATTATACTCGTCTGAATATGTGGAATAGAGCCCTCATACATTAGAAATTGAAGGTGGTAAAAAAATAGGTGAATTTAAAAAAAAAATCAAATTTTTATTCGAATATGTATTCGACTAATTTTGTATTCGACTAATTTTATATTTGATTGAAATAGTATTTTAAATATTCGAATAAAAAAGTATTCGGATTGTTTAGTCTTATTTTTATTTGAATAAAAATTTATTCGTCTCTTGTCAATCGAATAAAAAAGTATTCGTCTCTTGTCAATCGAATAATTTTTGCCCAACTCTGGAAATAATTAACAACAATTTAAATAAATAGACAAAATAAAATAAATAAGAGACAGACTACCTGATAAAAAGAATGGTTATATTTTGGAAAAACCAAAACAAACCCCCATTTACCATCCTCCATTTCGCCCCTATTCAGTTCTGGCACAGACCTCGAGTTAGTGGTATCACAGCGATGTAGAATATACAGTAATATACAAATGAAAGTAATGTTTGTAGTTATATATCTTAAATTATACTAGGTACAATGTAGTTTTTTAATAATTAGTTGAAGAAATTCTTTTTTTAAAAAAACTATTTCTTTCATTGTAGAGCATGATATTTTATTTTAGTTCAAAGATTTTTCCATGCCTGAAAATATGGATAAACTACAGAATAAGCATTAGATTAGTATCATATGAAAACAACATTTTTGACAAATCTAGCATCTCTTAATAAAAAAAAAACTGGTGCAGTGAGCGCATCATACAACTTAAACTTACTACTCTACTTCAAGTTGAAATTAATTTAGCTCATTTCAGAAAAGATATTTTTACATTATTTACTGAAACAATCTTTCCCCATACTAATTTTCAAAATAAGCGTTTCAGTTGACAGATTGTCTAACTCTAATTTTAACAGATATTATAATATTTCTTGTTTCGAAATTTTAACATTTTTCTTTGGCAAACATATGACAAAAATATACCAGTAAACTAAAATTCACATTGTGCTCTTAACCACTTATTCAATGCTAAATTGTCAAATCAAAATTAAAAATAATAAGAATGGTTTTATGGAGTTAGTCAGGCTGTCATCTAAAAGGCTGAAATATAGGTTAACAGAAATTAAACAAGTAATTATTTAATAACTGCGTTGACATTATAACAGAGAGGAGACTGACAAAAATTGAAAAACTGTGCATGCTCTAGCCCGTCAAACTTGTGTTGGAACATGTCTTTAATTTATACGGTTTTGTCATTCTCCACCACCTTCTTCAACTTTTTATGTTAAAAATATTTTCTAAAATCTTTGGCTTTCCAACGGTATATACTATGTCAATATTACTCTTATTTCCGGAAATATGTTTCTTAAAACTTAAACAAATATTTTATCTCTTATCTATATCAGTTCATAATTTATATTTATCTATTTTTTAATGCTGATACAAATGTGAAATTCTTGATTATTTCAAATAAATAAAATTAAGAAGAGGAAGAGAATTTTAGAGGAAGATTTAAAAACAATGATCATGTAAGCCCTGTCAGACTATTTCAATGAGGATAAGACCTAGCTAATGTTGAAGACCATTTAATTCTACATATCAAGTACACATCGCCGTTTAAAAAAAAAAAAAAAAATAAGTGAAAAATTGATTCTATAATGTGGCACTTTCGGTCGGCAAATTATATGGAAAAAGTTGCTACCACACCTTCCTTAAATATTTTATTTCAGTTTCGTATGACTTGATTTTCAGCTAGACTGTTCATGTGCGGGTGCGTGCATGCATAAACACTCAAAACATTATGTGAGACTTGGTTATTTGGACTCAGACGACCAAAATCAAACAAATGTTGCTGTCCTGACACAGCCAACCAGCAGCACTTTGAGAGCAAGGGTATAATCACACATGGAGGTAAGCAGTTCATATTTGACCTCAACAATCTTAAAATGAAGATAAGAAAGAAAGATCTACCTGTTTTTTTTTTCTATCCCGGTTAGTCATAGTCTTTTGATGGACACCTGGGTCATGTTGAGTCAGAACATTATCACAAATTATAGAGAATTGAAGAGCCGCTTCAAAATTTCATGATTAAGGAAATTCTGAAGTTTATGTTGCTGGAAATGATTAAGAGTTTGGCATTGTTTAATAGTGTTATGAAACTAAAAAAATTAAGAAAAAGAGTATGGCAGAAGATCAGTCGACCTATCTACTGACATTCTGGCAGTAGATTTCGATTGCGTAAGTGATATCTAAGAATGGACTATATCCTACATACAGTATCCTTCAGCCCGAAATATAGACACTCGCAGTATCTAATCACAGCCCCAAAGAGATGTAACTTGGGTAGAAATAAGTTCAAGTACAAATCATAACTTTTCATTTTGTATCATGTTCAACATTAAACTCAATACATAGATCAATTTTATATCATTAATATTCAATAATAATTTCTTTAGTACGTTATAACTTTGTGCATGAAGTAAAGAGGAGTAACAGCTTGTATTCAGTAAATTGTTAATCTTCTGGCTAGCCATCACGGTGATGATTCATTTAATTCTTACAAGCTCTGCTGTAAGAAGAATGCAGTCTACTGACTGTTTTCCATATAAATCCTGATAGTGTATTTGGATTTAAAATAAAAAAAATACTAAAGGCATTATTGTCTGGCAAAAAATTTACAAACTTAAAATGTGCATTTCTCATTATGTGGGATCTTTTAATTAAATATTAATGTTCAACAACCTTTTCAGAGATACTAGCCACAACTGGAATGTGATTAGGGTAAACACTTAAAATTATAGGAGGAAGTATCAAACACTTCATCATGTAAATCAATACTGAGTATTCATTAATATCTAAAAAACTACAATAATAAATGTGACCTTTTCAAATATCATTTGCCAACAATCCAGTTATCAGTTAGTAATCTAAAATATAAAAATTCGTTATTAGTAAACTGTTTGAAAGATGGACTGAGTCCCTAATAATCTTATATTATTCTTATAAAAAGAATAACATTCAGAGAAGCAGCTTTAAAGAATTAAATCAGTACTCAGTGTCTTACAGACAACTACAATCACAAATCAGTATAGACTTAATTAGTGGTTGGAATAGTTCCTTATAACGTTCTTTCAAGAACTATCTTCACTACATACCAATAGTTTAGATCCCTTTTCTGGGTCTCAGAAGAAACGGACTTTGACAAAGGAGTTATCAAAAGAAAAGGAATTTCAATTGAGAAGAGACAAATTCCGATTTCGATTCAGAACTCTCACAACTTTCGTAAAAGTGATGGAAAAATAAAGATCGTTTAAAAATTACGATAGCTATTTTGTATCTACAGTAAATTGGCAGATCAAGGTGAGATTGCTTGGGTGTTTTAAGATTTGATATTCACTATTTTAGAAAAATAACATGACAAAGAACTACCCGTCGCACGGGCCCATCCTATTCTAGTGATAGAGTTCCAGGTACCACGGTTGTCATGGGATGCTAATTATAAATTGTTTCTATGATATAATAATGTATTATTAAAGAAATTTGGATACCTAATGCAAGAATTCTCACACATTTATGAAAGTAATGAAATAAAAATTGGTCATAATAATTCCAATATATGAAAAAATATATAGAAATAAAACATTTTTTTCTGAAGAAATAGGTAATCATAATAAATTAATTTTCATTTGCAAGAAAGATGGAATTGAAATGGCTATAATTACTCCATAAACTGGGAAACATAGCATGAAAACTATACGTTGGTTTAAAAACGTGAACGTATACAAAATCTAAATCAAACAAGAGTACGAATAGCTTACATTTTTATTTTCATACTTTTTTTTGTCTGTTACATCTGCTAGGGCATCGTCCAGGCACATCTGCTCTTAGGCTAATTGAGTTCAATCAAACAAGGACAAGAATGTTATAAAAATTTTCTCATTTTTCATTTAGGGTCCTAACTATGAATTTTAACTTTGTGGCCTCAAATTTTTTCAAATATATTTTATTGCTTATAACTTGAAAATCATGTATTATTTAAACAACTTCCAATTTTTATTATATAGTAACTTAAAGGAGAGAAAATTATGATTCTAATATTTTTCCCACTACCATGGTAAAAAAAAAATTTACTCTCAAGTGAGCTGGATTGAACTTATGAGACAGAATAAAATAAAGTCCAGTCAAATATGGACCGGAAAGAGGTCTTTGCAGACAAAATCTGAGGTTATAAACTTGAAATTCGTAATCAGGATTCTAAACAACATAAATGAGCAGGTTTCAGAATTTTTTGAAAGCTTTATAGATCTCTTTCTGATCCTCATTTGATTGCACTACTTTCCATCTCATAATTTTAATCTAAACTCATTTCAAAGAGCATGAAGTAGTAAAAAAAAAAAAAAATATATATATATATTAGAATCAAAATTGTAGATTATTTTCTCTCTTTTAATTCAGTATAAAATGAATGTAAGAAGTTATTTGAATAATAAAAGATTTTCAAGTGAGAAAATTCCAGAAAAATTTGAGATCAGAAAGTTGAAATTCATAATCAGCACCTTAAAAATGAACTATACTAAGAGTGAATGCTCCTATTTGATGCACTAGATGAAAAAAATTAGTGAGTAAAAATGTATAAAATTTACTCTTGTTTAATTTGATTTTTTAAATTTCATCAAAACTCTCCAAATATTAGTATCTTAGAGAAATCGCCACCGGATTGAGAAGTAGATCAGGAAATATTCATCATCATAAATAGTATTTCTATGAAGAGTGATAAGGTATCATTGGGATCTGCAGTATATTGAAGATTTGAATACGAGGTCAAAAACAAAAAAACATTAAGTAAAAACAGTCTGGTACCGACTAGAAGCGAGCTAAATGTGAGTCCCTGGGGGACTTCAATCAGTGTATTAATATTAATAAAGTTAATATATAATAAAGTTGATTGCTTGTATACAGGCTCTGGAAACCCGAACAAGGCTTTTGAGTATTTCATTCATTGCGCTAATTTAAATATATCAATAACAAATTAGGTGTAATCATTTCTAAATAAAAATTGCCACTAGAAGAATAACATTAACTTTTAAATTATTTTTTAGTTAAGCATTTCAAAGTACTCAACAATAATTAGGCTATTAGAACACACAAATAAACAAGAAATGAATGAATGATAATCGAATTTGTGATGAATGATAATGGCATTGCAATGAAATTTTAACACCATAAAAAAAAAAAATATATATATAAATCGTATAAGGTTGTTTTTAAAATGATTATATATATTAAGGGTATATTAAAATTTACAACAAATGTTTTTAGATGTTGGCTGCACTAGTAAACGAAATATAGATTCAAGTACTTTATAATATAACCTTATTTTTTATTAGGTCTTCAATAATGAGGGAAGGTACTTGACAGCAAACAAACAACAGGTATAGTACATGTAAGATGAGTTTGCCTAAGAGTAAAAGAGAGGGAAGGGCAAACGTTCTCCCACTGTCCCCCCATACTTCCATCTTCTCTCCACTCAGTCGACTAGATTTCTTTTCCTGGACGTTGTAAAATGTTAGTTGAAAAAAAAAAAAAAAAAAAAAAAAAAAAAAAAAAAAAAAGCGAAGGAAAATTGTAATAATAGAAACTAAGGAGAACAATGTTTGTTAATAAAGATGTTTTGTTGTAGACTTTGTTCCCAGTAGGAGGAGTTAATTATAGTGAGGAAGAGAGGAGAAACTAGAGAGGCGGTTGCTTGAGTTTCCTTCCCTGAAGGTAATCTCATTTTAGACGTACTATAAAAGTTTAAATGTAAGTTGATGTGGACAAGAAAAAAATAAAACAAAATTATATAATATTACCGACAAGAACTAATAACACTCCCACACTTGAACACATACACACACATATAAAATCTCTAAAATTCAGTTGAACAATTAGTTATAAGGAGAAGAAAATAAATTGATAAGCAAATGCCAGGGATGAGGTATCAGTTTCAGAATTTCATGGAGTGGGGACGAATTGTGCTCTCAGTTTTTACTTTTATATTATAACTTTAAAAACAGTAATTTAAAATAAGTAGATTAAAAACTTAGATGGTAGATTAAGATAGAACGATTCAGTTTATTAAGTATTAACCCTTAACTGGTCAAACACGAACAAATACTTAAGATCAGCCACGAACTTGGGTCGAACCTCAGGTTTTTATGTAGATCAGATTGACAGATTTCTAGCCTTTACTGCTCACTACCATAAAAGCTATGCCTCAAATTAACTTTTTAAAATCCGCTATAAACTAATAATGAAAATTATTATATTAAATATTAGCCTGCCTGTCAGAAGGAATGTAAATGACTCAACCGATTTTTATTTTCTTGGCTAATATACAAGTTTCTCAATATATTAATATCTGATAGAAAGCTATATTTTTGCACGGATCAGCTAGCTACATTAATTAAAAGAATTAATAACTCACTCAGGAGATGATTGAGGGTGTTTTTGAAAAATAAATCACACTGATGAGCAAAATGTATTTTTAATGAGTGTTATGGCAATGTTTTGGCCTTCATCAGGAAAACCAGTCTTTAAAGAGTTCTAAACCTTATTTTCTCCGATGAGATAAATAAAAACAAAAAAAAAGAATGAAAAACGATCCATTAATTTTGCTAAGTAACAAGATCATACTGTCATTGAATAAAATAAAGAATATAACAAAATAAATCCATATAATAACCATTAATAGTAAATATTATATTATATTATTAAATGTTAAGGGATATATTTCTCCTTTGTAGAGTTTTCAACGTTCATGCTTATATTGTGGAGAAAGAATTGTTCCACTTTTAACAGGTTTTTAGTTTTGCACAAGATTAAAAATAATCACTTTTGAGTCAAGTTAAAAAACGCATAATTTTCACTTCAGATTTTTCCATTATATTTTTTTTGTGACTCAGCATAAGATTTTCAATAAATCAAAATAAAATAATTAAAAAGTAGTACTATAAATACGTGAAGATGGACTAAAGATTAAAAATACTGTAAGCATGAAAAGATGGGTAAAGGTTGTTTATTGAAAGCATTCAACAGTCATATTTGCAGATAATTTACTTTCCCTACTCATCCAACTAAGAAATCTATAAATATATTATCCTATATTGAACATATTCTTCATAAATTGAAGTAGTTTGGTACTGAAAAAGTAAAAGCACACAATATCTTTAAACATAAATGGATTTAATTGTTTTTATCAAAAATATTTTAAGCTGGGCTCAAAGAACTAATGGGTCTAGTAACAAATAATAGAGTATGATAAATTCTAAATATTTCTTGTTACTAGATAATAAAAAAATTCTGCATAATTTAAGTTCAAATATATTAAGAAAATAAATTCGTAAGGTAAGGAGCAATTAAAAGAAAATCATTCCTATGAATTAAAACTTTTTACTTCTTTTGAAGTGAAAAACACAATTCTACATATTTTTATATAATTTCAAACTTTCAAAAGTGAACAAATGATATTTTCATATTCAACATTTTGAAAATAAAGCAGGTAAGGCAAGGTATATGCCGTGGCAAAGTTTCAAATTTTTAACCTTCAAAAGACATTATGGACAATCTTTGATGTTAAGGAATCTGGGACTTTGCCACAACATGTACCTCACCTGCTTTGTTTTCAAAATAAAAAAATCTCAAATTATATATTTTGATATCATAGTGACAATATGAGCTGGGTAAATACAATAGTCTAATAAACTCAATATAAAAAAGGATGCTAATAAATGCGATATTTATGATCTCTAAATTTCTAAATTTATGACCTTGGCAGGAGGCATGGAGCATATTTCATAAAAAAAAAAAAAAAAAATGAAAATCCTAAAATGTTTGCTTATTTTTCATTCCAAGCTCAATATCTTGGAAACTAACAATTGCATGAAAAACATGCAATCTTTTTTTAAAGAAGAGTAAATTTTTTAAAATAAAAAAATTAACTGTTATATATTGCTTAGGAATGTTGAATAGTACCCGAGATGCAGTTTTTCCGAAAAAAAGCAATTTTTTTCTTCGAAAAATCATTATTTGATGACATTTTGGCAAATATCATGGCCATTGCTACTCCTGAAAATAAGGTTATTATTAACACTATTATTAAGTTTCATTTAGAGTACTTACAAACATCTTGGTCAAGTAGTTTTTGAAATATCAAACTTTTCTCAACATGACTCATTATTGACAAATACAAAAAGTACTATATCAAATTTTTGTAAAAATACATTTTTAATCATATGACATAATTATTAATATTCAATTATCAATAAATTTAGTGAATATGATTGATATTAAGTATTTTTAACACTCCACAGCAGCATAAACAATGTTTTTCCAAGTTTTTGACATTGTGCAACATTTTAGAAAATGACCCCTTTAGAGAAGGGTTGATATCTCCAGAATTACTAGACATATGAACATTTAAAAGTACTCAAAACAACGCTTGTTAAACGATCTTCACAGGAATATCTGTTTCCACAATATTTGCCAAATAAAAACCACAAAATGATTTTTTTTTTTTAATAAAAATTGTATCACAGGAACTATGGATTATTAAACATACAGAGCTCTTATAAGGGTTCAAATTTACTGGCATATAAAAGAAGGTATACATAATCTTTTTAGTTAGCTTCCAGGATATTGAGTAAGGAATGAAAATATTGGGGTTTTTCTTGAATAAAATATCACTTTGGTCATTAGTAGAGTTTGAAACTTTAGATTTTTAATTTAATGCTAATCCAAACCCAAACAACATACAAAACTCCCTTTTTTGTTTTATTTCTTGGACTAAACTATAACTTTATGATAGTAGAAGTGGATTATTTAATTGAAGTCCTATTGATATGATCGTTTTATATGCCCAAGCCTTAGTACGAAACATCACCTTCGAGATGTTCCTTAGTCATGTTTTTTTTTTTTTTTGGAAACTAGACATTCTCAATTTTCATTTGACGTCTAAAGCATAATTTTAGAACATAAATATATATTTTAAACTGCACTTTTAACACCAAAAAGTTTGACTTATCTGAAATTTTAAGAGGCAATAGGAGTCCTTGGAGATTGAAATAAAAAATGTAATTTGGTGATCCCTCATCATTCTAAAAAAATTTTTTTTAAGATCGATTCGACATTCCTAATCTCAGTTATTTTAAGTTTTAAACTCCTTCATCAAAGTTTTTTGAAATTAAATAGCTAATAAATACGTTTTGCCTAGTAAAAGTCTAATTTTGGACATGCTAAGGGGATGTGTTACATTGGACCAAGAATGCCCTGTATGTATTAATTATTTTCACCAACCAACTTTTTAACCGTAAGACAAACAATAAATAAATGAGTAGAAACCTCGATTTTTTATTTTGTTCGTTTTAATATTTCTTTTTTTTCCAAACCAAGATACATGATCAGTGATGGTTTTAGTCAAAAATTTTTATTTTATTTATATATGTATGTATATATATAAAATAAATTTTTGTTATATATCCATATATGTAACGAAAATTTAATAATTGATTTAATAACAGAAAGAAACTGTATTAATATTTTATAAGTTTCTTATTACATAAAAAGACAGATCAGTTTTATAAGCAATTAATAACTTTTTGAGGGTTCATTATTATCTTTCATTTTGTACGAATAAACATGCAAGCTGTTTATATCCTATGATTTTCGGATTTTGAACATTAAAATGGATTAGAATATTAATTAATTCAATATTTTATTTATAGTTTTCGCAACCAATATCCTTAAAATATGGCCATAGTTTCAAGCTTCAATCCATCTATGAAGTAATATAATAATATTGTGGCAACATCAAGGCTGTGATATATCAGCTTATTGAGTTTAATCAAACTACAATTCATGACTACTAATGTGATGAATTCAGTAGTGACCAAAACAAGTCTAATATTAATATTGTAGGGATCAAACCAACTCTAATAATATTAATACCATATTATGCATTAAAATATAAGGACTCACCATGAGGTGGGATGGCTGCTGGTTGAGGTTGTGGTTGTAATTGAGGTTCAATATTGGCAGCTCCGGAGCCGACATTGCTCTTATTCAGAATACTCAAGATTCGAGTTTGAAGTTCAGCCTGCTGAGCATTTGTTGTCTGGTTATCTACAGCTAAAATGGTGGGGAAAAAAAATAAATTAAACCATCACATTTCATTATCAATCAAATTCGCATTCTTAAATTTATAAAAATTACATTAATAGGATGTCTACTGAACTTATCTAATGAAATTCATACCATTTTGTTTGGCGACATTTTTTTAATCTTAACTAATATTTAATCAAGTATAGAATATGTGTATACCCCCAACAAGGTTATTTTCAATTTTGTAGTAATTTTTTTCCCACTAAATAAAATAATTTTCTTGAAATAATCATCTAGATAAATAACATTAAAACTAGAAAAATCTAATCCCATAATTTCAAATGGCTCTCTGCATTGGTTGATACCACCTCGAATTGTCTTGTAAACAACCAAAAATAAATTCCTGTCACTATCAAAAGCTCTGTTGGTTGAAACTAGAACTTAAAAATGATTGCAAAACGTTAATATTTGTTTTTAGCACCTCAAGAAACCACTTAATATGAATTTTCTAAAAAATAAATTCGCCTTTGATTTATTTTAAATAAAAAAAACTTTCAACATAACCCAAATAATCTAAATGAATTTCAGGAGTGGTTTAGGGATCTATAAACTACACCAAATAGCATAAAACAATTAATATAAATATATATATATATTAGGAAGTATAGTTTTAAATATATTAGAAAAACTATTTTTTTTTTTTTTTTTTTAAACCACTTTGAGAGTCATAATTTTT
>NW_027115535.1:172652-191407 GCF_000696795.3 Halyomorpha halys
CATTTGATTGCACTACTTTCCATCTCATAATTTTAATCTAAACTCATTTCAAAGAGCATGAAGTAGTAAAAAAAAAAAAAAATATATATATATATATATATATATAGTATAAAAACAATTTAGAACCTGAGACATAAAATAAAACGTTTACATAACAGAACTAACTGGGTGTAAATCATTTAAGAACTTTTAGAGATCTTACATAAGTAACAAACAAACATTACATTTTTATTTATATAGTTTATAAGTCAAGGCAGGATAGCATTTGTTTTATATATATATACTTATAAACATAAAGCAAATTATTCACCAACATGTGGAGATAACTCTTTTAGTGCCGAATGATGATCTCATCGTTCATAGTATTTGGGAATATGAAAACTTCTAACCATTTGATATATATGCCATAACATCTTGCCATTCAATAAATACGATAAATAGTACACACTATATATATTTATGACATTTTACTGTTGTTGGTAATTTTAGCAAAAACCGTGAACAATGAAATATTGTTATTCAGCACTAAAATGGTTAAGGCCAACTCTATTTACACAGGACGATCTTAAAAAAAAAAAAAAAAATTAAAATTTCTGGTTATTGATTTAGGCAAGCAAGTATTCTTGACAGAGAAGTCAGAACTTGGTATAATCCTTGTAGGATGGCAAGTGCTCTGCTTGCCCTTCCACTGATATAGAAAGACTTAATTAAGAGATTTAGAAGAAAAAAAAAAAAAAAAAAAAACCAACAGTAGTTCAACCCATGAAGAATTAAAAAAAAAAAAAGCTAGATATTTAAAGTATTATATAGTAATGTAAAAATAAATATAATATAATGAATACAAACAGAAAACTTTTCTCTAACATTGTATCAACATTTATGGATCTAATAACATAAAAAATAAACTTATGAATTCAACATACCTGAGGAAGATCCTATGTCCTCTATGAATTAAATTCACATAAATAAACAAAGAAATTTGAACAAAAAAATTTCAAAATATAATCCTTAAAATAGATGAAAATATTGAGAAATAATGGTTAACAACAAACAGATTGTGATTCCGAGAGTTCCCTAAAGTAAATAGGCTTTTAACTGTATATCTGGCTCTCGAAAATAGATAAAAGATAAAGATTAACTGGTTGTATTACGGAAGGCAATATTCATTTTTAAAGGTAACTAAACATTAGTCAGCAATAATTATTGAATACACATTTTTAGTTTTAGGTTAACTTCTCATCCATGATTATAATTAATAAATGAAGCCAACAGCAAAGGGCTAATTTGTCATTTATAAACAGAAGTTAAGGATTTATGATTAATGAGAAACTACAACTATTTTTTGGAAAAAGATACTTATACTATATAAACGAAAATAAGAGTTTCAAATGAATGATAGAAACTGTTATCTTATATAGAGAAGTACTAGGAAATTTTCAGTATCTTAATAGTTGAAATATTTGACACACAACCTAAGTGGAGTAACTCTTGATCCATTCCTTTATTCTCCAATTTTAGTTCATCATTGCAAATGCATTAACCTGTTGACAATTTATCTCACGACGGTCACAGATAGAGCGTCAAGTACTATTCAGCTTGTCTTGTGTCATGCACTGGCAGAGTAAGGTGTTCAAACTGTTTAGCCTACTGAAGATATCTAAGACTATAGCTAGGTTCTTTGCTTCCTCTGTTTTCTAAGATTATTTTAACTGAAGAAGGAGAAGTGGTTTAGTTTTGAATTCAGTAAGCCGTCGACTTTGAAACTGATCATACAATCCTTTGTACCAGAGGTTAGTGCTTCATCAGTTCTGACTAATAACACAATACCACAAGGAAGCACTAAGTCCAAGCAACAGTAGTAGCCCTTCCTCTACTCCTACACAGCTCAGATTGACAGAAAGACATTTCATTAATATTATTCTGCCAACTGCCGATAAGGCCAAACCGCATAAAGTTAGTGTAGTGTGCTGTTTGAAATGAATAAGTAGAAAAAAATGAGGAAGCAAACAAGATATTACTGCCCGGATTGTGACATTGGCGTGTATATCATATATTTAAAATCTATCATACACTAACTACTAACAAGGTATGTATAAAATACATTTTTTTTTACATGTTAAAGTATTACTGAACATGAAAACACTAGACATTTTATACTAGACCACAATTCGTAATTTTGCCACACCGTGAAAGGGTTAAATGTATTGAATAAATAAAAGTAAGATCAATGATTCATAGGAAACTTAAAAACTTAATTTAATAAAAAAAACTGTCCACCCATAAAAATATTGATATTTAAAATATTAATACCACTTACATTATTGAATTATGACATGTAAAAGACATAATATATTTTGTTTTTTTTAACCATCTGTTTCAGAGTACAATGTAACAATGCCAAGCTCTCAATTGTTTCCAGCTGACCATCAACAGATTACTTAAACTCTAGAAATACTGAAGCATTTCTTATATTATAAACAATTTTGAAATTAGCACTAACTATCCTTGCTAATTCATGCTCACATCAGACTAAATCAAACTAAGATAGCAATGAATGCCAGGTACTACTACTAGTGAAGTTTGGAAATCCAGATGAGCAGAGGACGGTGGGACTGGGTGGTTTGCAGACGGGTCTCTCTTTTGTTTTAGAACAAGAGCCTGAAGAGAAAAAAGCAGCTGCCTTAATAGGCACATAGCTAGTTCACCCCAATTTTTTGATTAATTTAATGAAAACTAGGTATAAATACTAATCAAAATTGATGCATCTGCCAAGTATAGGTAGGGGAAATAAAAAATAGAACTGTTTTAAAAAAATTGATTTTTTGTTCGGAAATCTATTTCTTTAAAACTACCAACAACACTAGAAAACTCAAGAGAATATCATTTAAAGTAGAGTAAATTTGCTCAAATATGAACTATTAAAGGTAAATAGAGCTATTTACCTTTAATAGTTCAAGAGATATAGAAGTTCATTGAAAAATCAGGAGATACACAAGTTCACAGAAAAATCAGAATTTATTTTGAGAAATCTATATCTCAAAAACTATTCAACGTCTATAAGCACTCAAATTAAAGCTAGTTTTATGTACTACAAAGTAGTGTATGATATGTACCTTCATAGGAGTAGTAGTTTTCATGATTTATTTGCTATTATACAATAAATTGATTTATAGCTTTCTGACAAAATTTCATGTGAAAAATTTATATTCATAAGAAAATATCATACTACTTTAATATAATCCATCTATCAATCAATACTATTTAATATAATCAACTAGTACCCCATGAATATACATGTAATAAGCTACTTTATAGTAAGTTAAATTACCTTCATTTTGAGTGCTGGGAGACATAGGTATGTCTTATGGTTCGAGAGATATATGTATGTCTTATGGTTCCAGAGATATATTTTTTCAAAAATTTTGTCAGAATAACTAGAAGTTAACATTTTATAAATTTATTTTGTCAAATATCATTAAAACTAATACTCCTACAAAGTTAAACATAATAAACTACTTTATAGTAAATTTAACCAGCTTTAATTTGAGTGCTGACAGAAATCTGTACGATGAATGATTCCTGAGAAATATTTTTTCATAATTAAAATTTTTGTCCTAACACCTATAAATCAATTTATTTTAGAAAATATCATGGAAACTATAACTTCTTCGAAGATAAACGTCACACAGTACCTTAAACTAGCTTTAATTTGAGTGGTAATAGACATTTGTATGTCAAATGAATGGAAGATATAGATTTCTCAAAAAGCTGTATCTTGTGAAATATTGAATGTAAATATCTTCATTAGAGCTCATATTTCAGCAAATTTACTCGACTTTAATTGATGTTCTCTTAAGTTTTCTAGTGTTGTTAGTAATTTTAAAGAAATAGAGCTCACAATGAAAAATAATTTTTTTTAAAAAGTTTAGAAACTGCCACCATTTTTTCTTTCCCCCTTCTTATACTTGGCAGACTCATAAATTAAGCCTAGTAATTATAAATAGTTTGCATTAAATTAACAAAAAATTGGGGTGAACTTATTCCCTTTTTTCTCACTGGCTATTGTACTACCTGTCTTTGCAAATCTTTCTAACTAAATCTCTCAACATTGAACAGAGAAAAAGGTGGGGAAAATATAGAGGTACTTAATTAGGATTAGGATATGTATGAGGTTTATATCAAATGTATAGCCGAAGAACAAAGTTTGAAGTTATCAGCAATCCCATATGGTATTAAGAGGGCTACTAAAAATAAAAATTAACTAGCTATAAAGGGAGAAAAAAAAAATAATAAGAAGGTATTTACAAACCCTACCAAAGAAAAAAACAAAATTATAAAAAGTACAAAGCTGTTATTTCACTAACCTGGATGGTTTTGAGGTTCCAACTTCAGCTTTTCTTGTATTAAAAATTGTACAAGAATATCATATTGGGTTGCAGTCAACTGCCGTCCATTTAAAACTTGAGTCAGTAAGTGTCTCACCTGAAAAAAATATAAAATAATTACTATAGGACAAATACAACTTTACAATGTCTATAAAATATTATATTTACTATTTTAATATATATATATATTAGGAAGTATAGTTTTAAATATATTAGAAAAACTATTTTTTTTTTTTTTTTTTTAAACCACTTTGAGAGTCATAATTTTTTTAAACCAAGCCTTATTACACATCTGCACCAGTGAGTAGTAATACCAGAAACAGATGGGATTTATTAGTATGCTCCAAAAAAAAAAAAAATAATAATAATAATAATGTGAACCGCTAAAATCCATGAAGGGTCAGGGGTTCAGTACTTTGTAAGGAAGTGTTTTTTTAGAACAATGGGTTATACAATGTGATGATCCACTCTTTTTATTTTATTAAGATACTTTGCTTGTCGAGATGTGTAGGTCGCAGTTCCGTAGCTAAATACACTGCTCCAGCTCTCAAACTGGTCCAAAGTTGGTGTACTGGCTCATCAACAGTCGAAATATCAAAAAGCCAAGATGGCCTCACTGGCACTTATTAAGGGCAGACAGGGTCTAGTTATTTTAATGAATTATGCGAGCCGACTAATTAGCAACAATTTATATTCAAGTCGAAACGCATAAATGGTCTGGTTTCGGACTTTAATGCTGATTAACACACTAAAAATGTCTAAACTATTACATTATAAACGCAGACAGGGCTGGTTAGACACTATGATGGCCACTAATTAGCAGGAACTGACCTAAAAATGAAGATGGTCAGCCTGTTGCTAAGGGACGTTATCTACCCTTAGCAACTGTCTCTAATACTTAATTATAACACAAAAATATAAATACACATTTTTCTTCTCAAATAACTAAATTCCACTTAAAATAATATAAATAAAAATAAATGTAATTAAATTAAACACTAATATTTCTTAAATACTATTTACAATAAAACACAAAATAATTATAAAGTATAGCGTTAACAATATATACAATGATCAAAAAAAGTATTCGTACACCATTTATTTTTTAATTTAATAAACTTTATTTTCATCAAACACTATTAAATTTTTTTCTGTGCAACTCTCTTTGAAAAATAAATATTTACATGAAACAAACAAGGCATAAATTACAAATATAGTTATTATATTTAAAAAAACAAGTTTTTCTGGGGCCAAAAAAGTATTCATACAGTTAAATATTATTTCATTATTATAAAAAAATTGTAAATAACTAATATATATGTAAATAACTTAGTATTTTGTGTGAAGTCCCTTGGCTTTTACTATAGCCTCACACGTACTAGACATCGATTCCACCAGGTTTTGAGCCACCTTCCCAATTTTTTTCCATGCCGTCTTCAACTTCACTATTAGTTCTTGTTTATTTGAACATTTAAAAGTCCAAACTTAATTGAAATGCAATATGTCTACATACATGTCTGCTTGTTATAATACCATTGATTATGAGTAGTTCTCCAACTCATGCAGCTCCAAACCATGATAGAACCGCCTCCATAATTAACTGTGGGAACAATGTTCTTTTGATTCAGTGCCATTTTGGATTTCCTCCACACATATCCTTTCCATCAGATCCAGAAATATAAAATTTGCTCTCATCTGAGAACAAAATATTTTTCCAAAATTCCAAAGGCTTGTTAACATTTTCTTTAGTGAAATTCAACCTCTTGAGCCTGTTTTTCTCAGTAATAAATGGCTTTTTCCTGGGTGATGTTCCTTTGTAGCCTCCCTTATGAAGCACATTTCTTATAAATAAGATGGTCAGGGTTGCAGTCAAAAAAAGAACAAATAGTTTAAAACTATTTAAACAGCTGGCCACCTCCTCCCCACTTCTGCTTTACTGTCGCCTTCTGTTCAACCTTTCGCTTAGAACAGGTAGGTTGTCCTGATTTGTTCTTTGCTCATTTATTATCATTTAATATCATTATTATTATTTTTATTTATTCTTTCAAGACGTTTATTTAATCTTTACTTTCTTCTTCTTCTTTTATTTTTTTCCCCCTGTATTGTTTTACGTACGTCTCCTGTACTTTTTTAACTGTATATTTTACGTTTTTTTAAATTTTTACTCTTGCCATTGTTACTTATTTTTTATTCTTATCATTGTTAATTCAAGTTTATTTTATACTGATACTATTTTATGTCTTCCTTCCTTCTATTTATATGTAATTTCTTATCACTTTATGTTTACATAATATTTATCCTACCTTAAATTACCTTATTGTTGTAATATTCTCAGTTTTTTTTTTTTTTAACTTTTTAGCCCTGATGAAGCCTTGGAAAGTTTTTTTTTAAATATAATTACATTTTTACTAAATATCTTGTTTTTTTTTTTGTTTTTTTTCATGAAAATTTGTATTTGTTAAAGAGAGTTGCACAGTAAAAGCTTGAATAATTTTTTATAAAAATAAAGTGTATTCGACTAAAAAATAAATGGTGTACGAATACTTTTTTTTTTTTTTTTATCACCGTATATATATATGATTGACATATAAATATAAATATATGATTGACTATAAGTTAATTTGAAGGAAATCATTAGGACTGCGGTCAAAAAGGAAGATAGAATAGTTGATAACTCGTTTTCTTCCTTCTTGACCATAGTCCTGACCATCACTTAATAAAAAAAATTGTTTTAAGCTTAACTTTTATACTGATATTTATAAAGGACATTAACTAGAAAAATAGAAGGATAGTTTACCTGCTCTGGGAGACTATTTGGCCCACCTTTCTCTCTACACTGGCGGGTGTACGACTCATAATTTCGAAGTAACAAAGTAACAGCATCTTCAAGGGCCATGTTCCTGTGCTCTTTAATAAAATAAAATTAATCAATATTTAAAGAAAACATATTTTTAATAAAGTATTGAACATAATGTAATAACAATTTCTTAAGCAGATAGTGACTAGCTTGCCAACAAATATGACATAAGTAAATCAAGATTAATTATAGACATAACATAATGAGAGAACTGTTTATTCAGACCAAAGTGCACTCCAGAAGGGGAAAACATACACCAGCCAGGATAACAATTATTTTATACTGAGGACGATTATGAAAAATAATTAAGATTAAAAAAAAAAAGTGAGCCATTTGAAAAACCAAGATATTGATTTGAAAATGGACAGTAAATCTGAAACATCGTCAAAATGATAATAAAAGGATGGCAAGAGTTTTAAGAGCATTTTTATTTCCGGGAAATTGTTATATATAAAGATGTTGCTGAGAAGGTAAGTTAAAATCTCACTTTATTACAAAAATACAAATTTCTCTTAGTAAAATATCAAATTAAAATACTAGTAACAATAATATTTATAATTTTTAACCAATAATTGAGAGAAAGAAATATCTTTAAATTAAATATAATTTTTAAAATGAAAATTTAGTGATCAATTTATATGAAGCACAATACTACACATTCTACATATTTTCCCAGTCCTCTTTTGGCAATAATAAACCTCAGTGTCTTTTTCAATTGCCTAAAATGTAAGGGTTTTCATCATCTTTTAGTCCATCTTAAGGACAATTAGATACACAGCCAGGTTTTTATGCAAGTTTTCTAAAAACATGCCAATATTCTTGAATTATAATGTGTTGTCTAAAATCTACATATGTTATTTTCCAGAAAGGCTTGGAATATTTTTATGGAACCCAAAAATCTAGATGTATGGACAATTCTTAATGCAAAGATGGAATCACCGTTTTTGTACTTATATGGAAAATCTCATTAAGACTAAATTTTGATTGAACCGATCTATTAACACATTCTACTAGAACTTGTATTCTATTTTTTTTCTACTTAGATACTATAATGTATCCTTGGACCACAACAGTTTGAAATTATAATTACAATACTGTTATTCCATTTTGCAATTATTAGGTCTTCAATGTTCTGAATTGAAATGGAACCTCTGTGTTCTTTGATAACATTTGTGCGTTATCCAAATAACACTCTACTTTTAACTCACTCAGCAGCTAATTTTCTGGAAGATAGTTTATGTTAAATTCATTGTTATTACCACTTTTAACACAAACTATTGAATCAGTAAACTGAAAACATTACAAGTACTACAAGAAAAGGGCGCAAGCAGATGTGAATGTACTCTGGTGGGTTACACTAAGGGTTCTGAGAAAAAGAAGTAAATAACTGTTTTTACCCTCACTGCTTATGTTTCTGGATATGCAGCTTGGCAGTATATCAACCAGAAATAGATTCCGATATTTCTTATTTTCTATAAATTATCCAAAACTAATGAAATGTTACAAGAGAGAAATAAGTATGAGAGTGGTGTGGTTCAATTCATGAAACTAATGTAAATAAATTAAAGTTAAAAAAAATGTAATTAGCTGAGAAGACATTATTTTGATGTTGCCAGGAATAAAACCATCAACAAGTTTGAGCATCCTGGTTTGCATAGCAGTGTTTTGAATTTAGTTGAGAAAAACTCAATAAACATACAACCAATAACTCCAATGACAAACAATCTGATTAAATATATGTATATATAGTTGACCGTAAAGATTTAAATATAAGATGGTCAGGGTTGCGTTAAAAAAAAAGAACAAATAGTTTAAAACTTTTTTTTTATAACAAATAAAAATTGTTTTAAACTATTTGTTCTTTTTTTGACCGCAACCCTGACCATCTTCTTATATTTAAATCTGATTAAATCTTGGTCATTAAGATGGAAAACTAAAACCAAGCAACTAACATTACAATGAATCTAAGAACCTTACCTTGAGGCCTGCCATGGAGGATGTGAAGGGTAAGGCTACCATTTATCTGGTGGACATGAGTTATAACAACTGCATAGAGGGTACCACGAGATGCAATGTTAGCTAGCACCCGAGCGAGAGGCACAGCTTCGTGGGGAAACAACACATCAACACTAAATCCTAGTGATGACATCCTTCGCTCTATTACTTCTCCATACTCTCTGAAAATATAGATAAAGATATAATAAAAATGTATATATTATAAATTTTTGTTAAATCAGTGAAAACTGATGAATTCCAACAAAAATTAAGCAAGACTTACGTGAGAGACTTGTCAACTACAATGATCTCAATATCATTTGTTCTTTCATTGTTTGAAACGGAGACTGGTTCGATCGGGTGCGTTGGTGGTCTTTCATTTGCATAAGGCGCAGGTGGCCCATCTCTCATTCTTGGTTCAAATGCTTTTTCATTTAAGCCTCCACCGCCACCACCACCACCGCCTCCCCCACCCCATCCAAATTTACCTAACAAACATTATTGTTAGTTATTTATGACAAATTTCCAAATGTTAGAGATATCTAAAACATAAAATCATTCCTTAAAGAACTTATTAAGATTTATCCAATCAATGCTTTGTTCAAAATGAAGCAATCTCTGGCACTCCCTAATAATGAATAACAGGAACAACACTATTATTATTAACTTACTCTTATCCATAGGGTTCAACAAGGAAGTTAAGTTCTAATTAGTTTATTAAGGTGTACAAACATTTCTGCAATGCTCAGCATTCTCACTGATTGACAACTGACAAGAAGTTCAAAGAAACAGAGAACGAGCACAAAAAATATTCATTTTTTAACTTAATTTTTAAATCGATTGTTTATCATTTTTTTTTTCAAATCAATTTAAGTACAAAACTAAACTTCTTCAATTGTTTTATAAAATAAATATTTGCCTTATAAATATATATAAATTTTTTTCAATAAATTTCAAAATATTTCTCTATGTTATACAAAAAAAAAAAAAAAAACTTTATCTGGTAAAACTATTTTGTCTCTTAGAAGTTATGTCGAAAGAATCAAAATTAGACAGCTAGAAACCAGATATAAATTTCCTTTTATTATTGAGATTTTAGAAAGTGAAATCTGCACATCTTCAGATAATGATCCATTAAGTAAAAAAAAAAAATCAATATAAGTAACTTTACCAGAACTTTCCCTGAAGCCAGTAGGTGTGGCAAGAGAGAAATCTCTGGCACCAGATGGTCCATAAGATGGTTCCGAAGACCTAAAGGG
The DNA here is from genome assembly GCF_000696795.3 of Halyomorpha halys. Classification (NCBI taxonomy): domain Eukaryota; kingdom Metazoa; phylum Arthropoda; class Insecta; order Hemiptera; family Pentatomidae; genus Halyomorpha; species Halyomorpha halys. Next base: position 183,149 of record NW_027115535.1, read on the forward strand.
AGGTTCGTTCCTTGGTGGGTAGTCTCCACGATCTCTAAATTCAGGGCCTCCGCGGTCACTTCTGAAATCTCCAGAGGGCCTCCCACCAAATCCAGGTTCTCCATCATAACCTCCTCGTCCACCACCACCACCACGCTCATTGTTGTACATGTTACCTCCTCTATCTCCTCCTCCCCTATAACCACCGCGCCCCCCTCCCACACCACCTCTTCCTCCTCCAGTACTATCTCTGCCTCCCCTGGGAACAAAGGATAAAAATTAAGAACACACCAATTAATACAAATTCAATTACAGAATATATCATGAGTCAAGAAAATGTTTTTATCTTCTAGTAACATTTAACTAGAAGTACTTTTTTTTTACTGGTCAGTTTTATAATTGCAAACATCACCATCTACCAACTATGGGAAAATATACTTTACTTCTGGGAACCCTGAAGAACTCTCCAAAATAGTTTAGGTTTTCAGATGGCCTTGCAAAGATAATTAACTTAAAAGAAATAACAGCAGAACTTAAATAACAGAAAATAAGGTAGGTAGAATTAAATATGACCAGCCACCTTATAACTCTATATCATAAATATCATCAATTTGATAATTTCATCTTTTAAAAAAAGATTCCAATTGATGTAATAAATGAAAACTACTTCCAATTTCATCTAAGAATGAATACAATAATTGGAATCTTTTTTTAAAAGGAATTTTTGAGCAGTTAAAATGTTTATTTGAAAATAAATTGTAAAATGTTTCCTCTGAAGCACTGTCTTATATGTAATACCTTAATATTTATTTTGATTTAAATAGGCAATCATCAAATGAAAACTGCTTTACCTTCCTCCTCCAATGGGTGACCTATCCCTGCCACTTGGAGGATCTTCTTTAGGACCACCTCCACCACCGCTGCCGCCAACACCACCACCACCACCCCCTTGCTTTGGGTGTCTTGCAATTTGAACATCTGAAAGAATAATTAAAACAACTTTATTATTAATGGAAAACCACAATGTTAAGCATGCTCACCAGCTAACAGTGAAATTCTTGTTAGAACAAGCCTTATATTTATGCGTTTCTAGACATTCTCCATTACCATTATTTTTCTAAAATCTTTGGCTTCTCAAAGTAATCAAACAACACTATGAACTACTCTTATTTCCTGAAATTTGTTTCCCCTCTTATCTCTTCAAGTTAAAAATCAAATATTTTATATTTATCCATTGTTCATAATGCAAATGAGAAATAGTTAATTATTTAAAACCCTGCAGTGATTTGTCTAATGATTATCAATAGTAATAGTCCGGAAGGTTGTATGAGTTGCTATTGAGTGACTGTTAAAAATTGTCATGTGATTATTAATGTTAGTTATAATAAAAGTTTCATATTTTATATCAATAATAATAAACTAAGAAATGCTCTAAGTACAGGGTTTATTATTATACAGCAAAGTTCTTCAAGTCATGAAGTCTATTCAATTATCTCAAAATAATGTCTAAAGAGACATTTCATTAATACTGTAAGAGACATGAAAATTAGTTCGACTTGAGAGGAACTTTGGGAAAAAGAACTTAGGTCGCTGACAGAGGTAGAAAGAAATTACAGCCAACTGGACTACGAAGCCATAGCTATCCTCTATGCAGTGAACAAGTTCCATCTTTACTTTTTTGGACGAAAATTTACTCTGGTGACTGACAATGGTACCTTAAGCAGAATTTTTCATCATGATGCCAAACTACCAGTCTTATCTGCATCATGTCTACTCTGTTATGCAACAATCCTTAGCAGATTTGATTATGTCATAAAACATAAGAAAGCTGTAGAAAATGTTCATGTTGACTACTTTTCACGGGCACCAGTGCCTGCTAAGTTGCCAGTATTAGATGTTGATGATATAATCCACCAACAAAGTATTGATCAAGTATCAACTGACTTGATATCAGCTAAGTCAATTGGAGTAGCAAACCACAAAGACTGTAAATTGTAATTGTCAAAACTTCTTAAACAGTTACAGAATGGCGAAGTTTAAGATAAACAATTTTCTGAACAAGATGGAGTGATTTTCAAAGGCCTTTAAGCTGAACTACATTCTACCCATATTATCCAACATCCAAAATGAAAAGTCTGGACAGAAGATGTTGTTTTTGGACCAACATTGATCATGACATTGAGGCATTTGTGCGCCATTTAGTGCCCCCCTACACCCATGGGATGAAACAACTTTAAATTTTCAACGTGTCCACACCGGTTATGCTGGATCCAAGGAGGAGAGGTCTTCCAATAAACGGCAAAGAAGTGACTAGCCTGCTGAAAACACTTCCCATCCCAGGACTCAACAGCAACTATCACCTCCAGGGAGGGAGGGTCATACTGGCAATCCCTACTGTACAACGTTTTCCACTAAACAATGAACCAGCCATGCCAGAGGTTCCAGTAATTGAGGTAGTAGCCAAACCAGTACTAGCCCGATCAAGGCTGCAGCAGTCATGGCAACCACCAGCTTACTTGAGAGACTACGTTTAATTGATAAATTAGAATTACTTACTACTTAGTATTATATTCTATTATTACTTTTTTTGGATTGACAGATGAACTCTTAGGTTCATGCTACTTACTATTATGTTATTGTGTAATATAGGTTGTATTAGGTCTTTTAATTAGTGTGGGAGATTGTAGTGTTTGTCTAATGATTATCGACAGTAATAGTCCAGAATGTTTCATGAGTTGCTATCAAGGGCGTGTTAAAAATTGTCAAGTGATTATTAATGTTAGTTACAACAAAATTTTCATATTTTATGTCAATATTTATAAACTTAGAAATTTACAGTGATTATTATTTAATTCCATGTCAAAGTTTACTATAAACCAACAAAATTAGAAGTACCTTACAGGAAGCCATTTCGAAAATACGGCATTTAACCCCTATCAATTTATGTCAATGAGGATAACAGCACTTAATTAGGTGCTGTTCAAACTAGACACAAAAATCAATAACTAAACAATGCTAATATACATTTTTTTTTTAATTAAATGAAAATTCTAATAGAAGCTGTGTAGCATTTTAGGATTCAACTAACATTAACATTTGTGGCAGAGGCGAACATGTTTCAGTAACTGAATTATAGTTTCTGGTGTGTTGTGAGCCAGAAACAGGAATTCTAATTATTAAAAATTTAATTTTTAAGTTAAACTAAAGTTGGCAAGTTGTAAAGGCTAGGCTAGTAAATAGTTTTAATAACAGATGACACTCTTAGTCCTTGGATACCATATCAACAGTTTTAACTACTGTTATCAGATAACTACTGAATGTTATCAGTCAGACCTCTAATATTTCATAACTCAAATCTGTCAATCAGAACTGGGCATGTACTGGTCCTAAATAAAACTAATACTAAATTGTTATGAATAAAATTTCCAGTTAATAATGGTTCATTAATAAATAAACATTATATCCACAATAATTTAGTTATAGTTGTATTTATAATTAATTTTTGCCCAGCTCTGCCATCAATCAGTCTTTTATATATAATTCTGTAAGTAGAAATACCTAACCTACAATGATAATATAAAACAGTTTCAACGGCAAGGCAAAAGGGAATAGCTTAACAGGCAGGTTCTGCTGAAAGGTACATCAAACTGATAAATCCAAATTAATTTGAAGAGATATTAAATTAATAATACAAATTAGTTTTAACTAAACATTGTATTTCAAAATCCTATATCAATAAATAACTTAAATAAAAAAATTGCAAACCTTTTACTTTCTTTTCAAGTTATGGCAGGTAAAGCACTGTTTAGTGGTCCCTAACGACAACATATAACATATGAGAGAATTAAATCAGATGGAAGTAACGTAAAAGTTACTATAGAAACTAAAAAAAAAAAAATGAACTTTACTATTTTGTTTAATTATGATGTTGATTGTTTTATTTGTTTCTTTGTATTGTTTACTCGGGGTTTGGTCCATGAACAAAGAAACGTCTCGAAACAATTGTTTAAGGATTGTTCAGATAAAGTAGTTGGCTAAATCACAAACAAAAATTCACTAACACAAATCTTTTATACCTTAACAGAGTTTTTCTTGGTTTTGGAAGAATTGCATAGTAGAGAAGAATTTTTGAGCTATAATTCAGTTCTTTATAGGGGTTTTTGGACCCAAAAGATATTCAGGAATGATATGGAAGGGATACGAAGTATTTGATTCTGAATCACTAGTTTAATTAAACAAATAATCCACATCTTAAATTAAAAAGAAAATTATCATATTAATGTTTTCACTACTATTGTTCAGAGGTTTAAAGAGACACATAGAGAATGCTGTACGTTAAGCTTCTTTTAAAATAATTACATTCTATTAATTAACTTATCTCATCTTCAACTATGACTGTTGTTGGAGGACAAAATATCACTACCAAGAGTAAAAGGTAACATTCAACCATGAGGAATAATCTCATAATCAGATGACATGATTCTGAAAGGTTTTCGAGACCATTGAACATTACTATAAAAAAATTTTACTTCAATATATGTTAAAACTAATGCCCGTAAACATTGCTAAAACTTGTATTTGGTGCATTATAATTATTGATATATTGAAGAATACAATACAAGAAAATAGAATTCCAATTAAATACTACATTGCAACTGAGAATCCCACACGAAATCATAATATTACTAAATTAGTTCTGAGAGTTTAGTGCAGCATAAAATGATTAAATGATAGTAAATTAAAACTAAACCTGAGGTCAGTCATGCATAATAAACTTGAAACACTTAAACAAAGCTCCAAACTAATGAAATGCTAAAGTAACAATTACAATACAAACACTAAGCATACCTAATCTTCGTCCGAAGTGCTGGGTTCCATGTAGATCCTTGATTGCACTTTGAGCTTCAGTTTCTTCAGAAAACTGCACAAATGCAAAATTTCTGTTCATCCGTATTTCTAGAAGAAAAGAAATTTAATAAACACCATGAGTTAATAGGTTAGCATGTGCTTAAATTATTGACTCCACTGATGGTATTGGATAATTATTCTTTACCAAGTATGTTCCCATATTTTGCGAATAAGTCCTCTACATCTTTTTGCTGAACAGACATATTCAACCCCCCAACATACAATCGGCTACTCTGGTTTCCTTGGGAAGCCATCTGAGACAGACAAAATAAATATATAAGAGCTACGAAGTAAGTTTTAAGAACAAAACAATAATAAAGGAACCACTGAAATCACCTTGAGGTACGAGGATTGTAAAAAATATGTCTAAGTTACGATCTCTCAAACACTCATAAAATACTGACTAACCAAACACCATTGACCAACGCTTGAGCTTGGGACAGGCTGCCGGTTGAATTGAGTTGAAAGATAGCGCAGTGTTGTCGTTTTTATTACATCATATCGAAAAAGAAATGTGTTTATTTTAATCATTAATTTTTATTAAGAAACAGCCATATTTATGTTCTATAAATGTTTATAAACTTAAAACTATTATTCATAGGTTTAGATCAATCAATTTGAAATTTTTACTAAAATTAATACATTCAATTTTGTCTTCAAACTCTTTTAAAAAATCTAACAAGATTTATATAGCAGAATATTTGATACTGAAATTTCTTTATTATATTAAAAAAAGTTGAATATTTACAAGAGGGGAAAATTGCGTCGTGAAAGTTGCAGAAATCAGCTGACTACGACAACTACATTGGTTCATTGCACTTGTAGTCTAGGCTTATTTACCTTTGTGTGAAGTTGTTGGTTAAGAGCTGTCATTGGGATGCCTTTCATTTCGAAAGATTGGAGATCCCCTGGCGAACACTGGGTTAAAACTGAGGAAGGTTGGGAGAAAAAAAAAGTTCTGGAATGTTTGAGCAGTATTAATTTAAGTGGAGACAATAGGCAAGTTATAACATAGAATTTGCTTCCTGGTTCATTACATTTTAATTGTTTCTTCTTTGAAAACAATTCTTAATCTTTGGTTAAAACTATGATTCAAGTTATTGTTTACATTATGTATCATGTTACTATTATTGTAAGTATATTAATCATGAAAATGTCTCATTCAAGTTGAATAAAATATTATACTTTTTTTTTTTAAGGGATTTAAGAGTAGACATGAGGGATATAGTTTCCATCTGTTGATCACCTAGGCATTCTAGGAAGATTGATTTTTTTTTTCAAAGGTTCCAACATGAAATAAATTATTTTAGGTGGGAATCAAATGAAAACTACTTCATACTAAGTACGTTGCCCTTTTAGGCTTAGATAACAGCAAAATTTATTTAACTTACTTCTAACCATTTATGCTTTACTTACAATTAATATTTGTTATTTTATTTAAGTTATTAAAAAGTGCTGTTTATTTATTTATTTTTATTTTTTATTTTGAAGTAATAAGATACTTTTTTCAACAATATACCCTTCATCAAATGTTGCAGTAAAACTTTTCCTTTATTTTTTTTCTCACACCATTGTACCTTATTGATTATTATTTATCTTTAACTGAGCATCGTGTTACAAAGTACTGTTATAAAAGTAAGTGGAAGATGGTCTGGGTGCGGTCAAATTAAACTCAAATAGTAATATTTTGTACTATTTTTATTTGAGCCAACGTTTCACCCCATGTTGCAGGGCTTTATCAGGGCTAAAAGATATAAACACTTAACAAGTAATTTAATAAGTAAAAAAAGTAAATGGAAAATTACAAGGGTATATAATGAAACATAAAAATTAAAGGTTATAAACAATAAATGTAAACTGAAATAGTAACAGATTAAAAGAAGAAATATTAAAGAAAGTATAAATTAAGAGATGAAAAGGGATAAGAATAAAATCAAGAAAAAAAAGGAAGAAAATGAATGAGACAGAATTCATACCTGTTTTGGCATAAGTCAAAGCCTGAATGAACCGTTTGTATTGGGAGGAGTGGGGATGGCAGTTAAGTACGTCACATTTGAAAATAATTTTAAAGTAAACAGTGTAGAAAATATTAAAATTAGATAAACAATAAATGATAACATACATAATAGAGGGGGAGAAGAAATATTTAGAAAAAAAATTAAAATTTACGTGGATAGAAAACAAAGACGAAATAAAGTTAAAATAATGGGATATAATAAATATAAATGATTGAGAAAGACATTATACTAAGTGAATGGGAATACAGAGGTATGTAAATTATATAATAGAAAAATTAATAATAAAGTAATAATGTAAGTATACTTAAGCTGGTAACACATGAATATCAATTAAAAAATAAGATACATAAATTTAAAAGAAAAAGGAAGGATAGTAAATATAAAATATAATTAAATTAAGTATGGGGTAAGAATTTAGAAAATTAAACCACAATAAATGATGTGAGAGGTAAGTGGGCTTCTGATATGCAGAACAAAGAGAAAAGAAGCATTATGAGGGTTTTATTAGGTTCAAAATGTGCTGGTATGTCTGGGAGATGCAGTCTTTATCAACTTTATGATTGACGGAATTCTCCGTTAAATTTATGTGAATGGACTCCAAGATAAGACGGTTTTTTTATGGTTGGAGACAGTAACAAAAATTGAAGGATTATGGAAATTAAAAGGTTTAAGGTGTGTTCTGATTTAAAGGCAAGTGGGTTACAGGAGTCGATATAAATTTTGTGCTAGGAAATGCGGTTCTTAAGTTGATTCTTAGTTTCGCCGATATAGAAGGAATTGGAACATGTTGAACAAGGTATCCAGTAAACTACATTGGAACGGTGTAAAAAAGGAATTGGGTCTTTTAATTTGGAAAAATATAGGAAATTTTGTTGTGGGACTTCAAGTCAAGACATAGGGTGGGAATAGTGGATCTTAAGGATTTTTTAATATTGTCAGAAAGAATGGGGACATTCGGAAGGACCTGTACTGAAAAAGAGGTGGAGTGGGTTGAGGACAGGAGGAACTGGAGTAACACGGTTAATGTAAGAATCAAGTAGTTTGTCACTTTATGAGGGAAATTAATGACTTGATTTTTTAACCATTAATCAGTTTTAATTTTCTTTTTTCACTTTAGTTTCTTATGATTGAGTAAGTGTATTTATATATTTAAAAAAAATCATATTTATATTGCTTTAAAATTTTAGTTTATATAATCTAATATTCATTGGATTGAATGCAATCATTTCTTGATAGAGACATTCTCCAAACCCAATTGAAAGTGTATTTATTTCTTAATTTGAATGCTACATGAAAACTAAACTGTGAAAGATGGATATACCAGGTCATTCAAAAAGTCCTGTCGTTTTTTTGG
>NW_027115535.1:192557-193866 GCF_000696795.3 Halyomorpha halys
AACGAAAAACGACAGGACTTTTTGAATGCCCTGGTAAATGGAGGAACAGTCCCAAAAGTTGGCAGTTTCCAACACTTTTACTACAGTAAGCTTAAAAAAATTAAAACTCTTTAAGGTAAAGAAGTGTGAATCTATCTTTCTACTGTTGATAAATACTGAAATGTTGAAACAATTATTCAAATATAAAACATATACTATTCTTTACCTTAAAGATTTTTAATTTTTTTTAGGTTACTGTTTAAAAGTGTTAGCAACTGCCAACTTTTGGGACTGTTCCTCCATTTATATCCATCTTTTACAGTTTAGTTTTCATGCAGCATTCATATTAAGAAATAAATACACTTTCAATGGGTTTTGAAGAATATCTCCATCAAGAAATGATTGCATTCAATCTGATGAATATTAGATTATATAATATATAATAGATTATATTAACAAAAATTTTAAAGGAATATAAATATGATTTTTTTTTTTTTTACACAGAGATCCGCCAAACCCAATTAAAAGTGTATTTATTTCTTATAATAGACAACTAAACTAAGATGTTTGAAAATTAGTCGAGGTTACATTATATTAACAGATTAAAAAATTGTTTGTTTTTACTATAACTATTCAATCTGAATACTTAATTTATTTGTGTTAATCTTGGGTTTAAATTATCTTGGAAAACATTGATTGAAGTTTAAATATATAATATATTTTGCTTGGATATACCATGGTTAGAAAACATGAAGTACTATATTATTTAAGATTAATGATGAGGAATTTAAAGTTATGATAAAAAAAACAACAAAAAAACATATTTTAAAGACATAAATTTAGTAGAAGTTTAGAATGCTTCTAGCTAATCATTTGATTGTAGTCCAATACATTTGGTCTCATCATGGGGTATTTACTTTAAATTTTTACAATAGAAAAATTGCAGTGTGGAGTTTTAAGGCCTTTGCTTACCTTTGTGAATTTGATGTAATCTATATGATTTTATTAAAATATATCATACAAATAATATTTTTTTTTTTAATTTCAGATTTCATGATGTTTCTTATAATGACTTCAATAACAAATGGTAGGCTTGTTAAATATACTTTTGTAATATTTTTTTTTTAATTCAAAATATTTCTGATCTATTCTTTTTAATTTATTGTATTATTTTTTATTTCATTTTCTTGATATCAGTCACATTTAAATTTATGAGGAAATCCTTGATATTGAGGATCTTGACTATATTATAACATAGAAATATGTATCATTGTTTTGTGTAGGGTTATGTATGTTATATATTATGCAAGAAATGAAAAAAATATGTAAA
>NW_027115535.1:193921-204583 GCF_000696795.3 Halyomorpha halys
ATTGTTTTAATTATTATAATTTAAAGATTTATATAAAAGGAAGATGGTCCAGGTGCAGTCAAAGAATAAAACTCAAATTGTGTTGTAAAACTATTTAATTTGATGAGTTAACGTTTCACCCTTCATTGCAGGGCTTCATTAGGGCTAAAAAAGATAGAAACACTTAAAAGGGGTAAAAATAGAACAATGTAAATTAAGAATTAAAAAAAAAAATGTACTGTAAAACTAAAAATTAAATAAGAATAACAAAAGGTTTTTGACAATTAACGAAAAAGGAAATAACAACAGATAAAAAACAAATATAAAAATTCAGTGCACAGTAAAAGATGGAAAATGGGGATAAAAGTAAAATCCAGAATAAATAAAGATAATGAACAAGATAGGAAGCATACCTTACAGATGGCAAGCAAGCAAGGAAAAGAGTTGACAGGTAAGACTGAAACTGGTGGGGCGGTTGCTGTTGAAAATAATGTTAAAGGTAAGAGTATTAGCAAGTTGAAGAAATATTTAAAAAATAAATGTAAAATGATAATATACATAATAAGGGGAGAAATATTGGACACTATATATATAAAAGAAGAAATAAAATTAAAAGACTGGATAAAATATAGTGAAGAAAATAAAATATACAAGATACATAGAGGTACAAAAGTGTGTAAATTATATAATAGAAAAATTGATAAAAATTAATGAATTTATGTATAAGTTGAAGGTTGAATATATGAATATAAAGTGCAGATAAATATGTAAACAAATAATGGATAGTAAAATATAAAGAAAGAAAATTAAGTTTAGAGGGGAGATTTAAAAATAAATAAAAACAAATTAAAAGATATGGGAGGAAGATTAACTTATGAAATGCAGAAAATTGAGTGAAAGAAGAATTATGGTGGTTTAATAAGGCATAAAATGCACAATAGGAGATTTGCCTTTTTTTTTTTTGTGTTATGATCTTCTCTCATGAGAATGTGACATGTCATACATAACCAACATACTTGCCATAAGTATGTGTTTGAAAAGTGAGATAAGTAAAGCAACCATGAAGGGCAGGAGTGGCGGGTTTCACACTATTTTCTAATTTCAGTTGCTTTTTAAATATTGCTTGATTCAACTATCTTAAGTCTTCTCTTTCTATTTCTAAGTAAATATTTTGATGGAGTTTTGTGCTAGGAAAACTTCTATAAACTTTGGTAACCCGTTTGCCTCTAAATTGTCTGAACACATTTTAAACTTCAACAAGTTTAACTTCAATCATACATCAATTCTCACTACTGTCCTTACATTCATTACTTTCTGTAAATTTTTCTATTATATTATATTTCTCCCCTTTTATGTATATTATCATTTTACGTTTATTTTTTAAATATTTCTTTAACTTTCTAATACTCTTTACTTTAATATTATTTTCAAATGTAACATATTTTTAACCCTAACCATTGGTTATGAAACAGGTTATAATATAAAAGTTGTTTCATTACCACCATTTTCAGTCTTACCTGTCAACTCATTTCCTTGCTCGCTTACTATCTGTAAGGTATGCTTTCTATCTTGTTCATCATCTTTATTTATTCTTATTCTTATATAATTTTAAATTTCATTGTTTATTATTTTTTCAAAATTCTTCATTTACATTGTTTATTTATTTTTACCCCATTTAAGTGTTTGTATCTTTTTTAGCCCTGATGAAGCCCAGCAATGTGGGGCGAAATGTTGGCTCAAATTAAATAGTTTTACGACTATTTGAGTTTTTTTCTTTGACCGAACCCATACCATTTTTCTTTTATAATCACACATCTTTCATTAAAGATTAATAAATTGTAGTGAGCGATTTGTTCAAATTTCAATTCAGAGTATCTGATTAAAATTCTATTTTATTTTTACTTTGATTATGTAGATATATTGTTTATTAATTGGTTTAATATACTCGATTTAATAAATGTACTGAAGGTTTTTATTTACATATTTTTGTTTTAAATTAATTTTTTTTTTAATTGTGGTTTAATGATTACAATTAGTATTCAAACTATCTAGTTACTTTTATATTAGAATTTTCTTTGATTTTTCTCTCTCCTCTTTGTACCTTAAGTACTGCAAACTCTTAAATCCCAATATTTTCAATTTAATGTTCTAGTTAGATGATTTTTAAAGTAATCTACTTGTTCTAATAGGTATGAGCTTTTGTTCTTGGTGCATATATTTTTATAAATAAATTTGTAAATAGGAAGAGTTTATTGTCATTATTTATATATGTTACTGCTACTTCAAAAGTAATTTTTTTGTAAACATTTGTTATTTGTTTCTAGGTTGTCAAAAGAAGTAGAAGATATTGAAAAAAGTCTTTTAAACGGTAAATTTTTTTTTTTTTACTTTTTAAGATAAAACTATATTGAATTTTCATATTTTTTAATGCTACAAAAATATGAATTTCCTATTAAAATATGAAAACAAATTCATAACTATGTTTTAAAGTTTCTTTTACATTGCTAAAGCTCAAAATGTTAATTTTCTTTAATTTGTTTTTATTATTGTTTTAATTTTAAATTATGAAAATAAAAGATAAATTAGTAAAAAACAAATAAAAAAAAATTAATGCTCTGAGGGTTAACATATGTTGTAGAGTATTTTTATCTAGTATTTCAAGAATTACTTTTTAAAGTGCTAGAAGGGTAGAAGGTACCCCTAACAGCAGACCAACCTCCATTTTACAAATTATACATCTGTTCATTTAATTGTACATTTTTAGTGATTAATTGCTCTAGCATGGAATCATAGTTTAGTTGAAAAGGTCCTCTATTTATCTACAGTTAACTCTCACTTGATGGACACCTTGTTTGAATTTGAATATTTAATTTTCAAAAAAGTGTTTATACTTTGGTCTCTTTCTCTCGCAGTGACTTTCATAGTTTGACTTTGAATTTAAATTGGATAATATTTTCTATTCCAAAATTAGCTGAAATATGTAAAGTTGTAAAGACTTTTGTCACAGATATTTTGAAACAATAGTAGGACTAATTAAAGTGAAAGAATGTCATCATTGGAAAGATAAGAACTATTTTGTGGTGCTACTGGAGGTGTGATTATGTATTGGACAATTATGTTTATTGACAGGTGTAATTAATAAAAAAAATAATTATTGACAAAATCTTACTTCAGGCCTCCCATCAGGGATGAGCATGGATAGCAGGGAAATAATCCTGTAGTCTGGGGTAATAGCTGAATAAAATTCATATAAGTTAATAGCTGCCTTTATGATACTCAGACTTTGTAGTATAATTTATAAGTATGTATGTTTATAAATGCTAATATAATGTTTTTATATTTAACCTTAATCCATTTATTTCTGTTATTGAAAAAAATAACACCGGTAATATTGAGTGGTAGGGGAGCCACTGTATAGTATTGTCCGTGATCCAAGCTCAGGTGAGTTGGATCTGCCATACTTTAATGGTTTCATTAGGTATGAACTCGTGAAATCCCCATTTCTGGACTGATTATCCAAGCTAGAGAGCTCTTAAAATTACCCAGAAATTAGAAGACACATTATTTATACCATCGAGGTGGTTGATTATGTTCATCCAGCATGTTCATTAAGTTTATTTTCAATTTTTCAACTATGTTTATATATTAAATTTTAAAGTTATTATGTTTATAAATAGAACAAAAAACTATCCGTTTGTTCATCCAAATTTATAAACTTGATTTGATACATGCATGTATGTATCCATTTTTTGATAAGAAATTACCCCTTCTCAGCTGACACCCCTTGGGAATGGATGAATATGTTTAACATATTGCTGTTAGTTGTTAAGAGATTTACTTTTATAGAATAATCTTGGAATTTTGGAAGAATCTTCAAATAGCTTTTTACAAGAATGAGATATGTTTTATTTTATCAATGTGATTGAAATTGTTAAGGAGCTAATAGACCATCTAATGTTGTATAGTTATAGTTTACTTATTTCTAAATTTTTCATTTAGTTTAAATAAAAAACTATGAATTTTGATTTTTTTTTTAATTGTTATTAATATTTAATAAAATGGTTTTATGTCTTAGGATTTTTTAAAAGATGAATTTATGAACTAATTCTATTTTTTTTTTAACATTAAATAAAAATTGATGAAGTGTTAAATAGTGTTGTTATATTAGTCTTGTGTAACAGATGGTGTCAAAACACAGCCATACTGTCAGATCACCATCAAATCTACTAAAGAGGTAAGATGGCTGGGTTTGTTTGTTAAAACAGTATATTTATGTTATCAATTATTTTTTTAATTATTTTTTGAAAGAATTAACATTTATTTTATATTCCAGGTTGCAGGTTTTAATGCCCTTAGTGACGTCTTGAAGCGGTTAGATTGGCGTAGTGCTGTAAGGGACAGAAGAAGATTCAGGTATATCACAAAGTTGCTGAGCCTACTGTGTTCAGAAAAACCTCTTTGTCATTTGCCTGGAGGTGTCCAAAAGGTCGTTTTTACTATGTTGGAAGAAGTTGCCAGGCAATGTAAGGATTTTCAATTTATTTTCTTGATACTTAATAGTTAAGTTTTTGCTACAGTGGTGTGGTAACGCGCCTGTCTACCAACCCAAAGGTTATGAGATCGAGTCCCCGGCCCTACCCGGGATTTTTTCAAGCATATAAATATGATATACTCACTCACAACCTCCCCCGGGCATTTGTGAGGCTCATAAGCCAATGGATGGCACTCACAAAAATAGGCGTGGGAGTGACGAACCCACCCTATGAAAACTTCGTCATCAGACCCACGATGTATCTCCTACGTACATCGCGCGAGGCCTTGTATCACTATGGTCTGTCGCGCCAATAATAATAATAATATGAGGAGAAGATGGTTGGGGGTGCGGTCAATGAAAAACACAAATAAGTACGATTAACTTATTTTAATGTGCCAACGTTTCGGCTAGAGTTTCTAGCCTAGAGGCTAGAGTTTCTAGGCTAGAGTTTCATTAGACGTTTGATCTTCCAGCTAACAGCCCTGAAGAAGGCTAGAAACTCTAGCCGAAACGTTGGCACATTAAAATAAGTTAATCGTACTTATTTGTGTTTTTCATTGACCGTACCCCCAACCATCTTCTCCTCATTCATCATCCACGGTCAACTATCTCTCATAATAATAATAATAATAAAGGATTATATCTTGAGATTCATTATATTGAGGATGTAACCAATTTAATTTAGATAGTTTACTAACAAAATTTACTTATTCTTTGACCTATGTTTGTTTTCTATTTGGAGGATTGAAAACAGATATTAATTAATTCTCTAGAATTGCAGTTTTTTTTTTGTGAGGACCCATTTTGTTATGTTGTCAGACTATTTTATAAGTTACAGAGGTTTGTGTTTAGCACCGTAAATCTTATGTTATTGAAGATTTTTGAATCAAATAAAATCCATATTAAAGACTATGAGATATAAAATATATCCTGCCCAGTTTACTTAGCCCTCTTCTTCATTGTAAATAAATGAAATAATAAATATTGATGTTTTCAAAATAAAAACATTTTTAAATTTGAAAATGTTAACGTATTGACTACAAGATGCCTGTTTGCATTCTTCCTTAATTAAGGTTTAACCTATAGTTTAAGCAGTTATTTGTTAACTTTATATTAATTATAGGATTTATTAAGCCATATTTCACAATATATTAAAATTTCATCATAGCCTTAAATATGGGAAAAAAAAAAATTAATAATAATAGAAACTAGTAGTGGGTGCTCTAGGCGAGAACAAAAACTATGAGTCCTTGTCCCCTTTTGTGATGAGTGTTCTTAATGGGTTATCCAGTTCGTTGTTATAAAATTGGGTATATTTAATCTCCAATCAAAAGACATACTTCAAAAATCATAATTTTTAGGAAACATTCTTTTATTGCTTTGTTATAAGTGTTTAAATTTGATTGCCATGGATTTATTCTTTTTTCGAGTTAGAAATTTTTAAATATAGTTAAAATTGAAAAAAAAAGTGTTAATAGGACTTGATATTCATTCTCAAATACCTTGTTTTGAAAATCCGAAATGTTCAGAAAATGTTGTATTATTGTGTTGTATAAGTGGTTTGAATTTGATCACTGAGACTTTATTAGTTATGTATTTAATTTTTCTTTTAATACATAGCTGAAACTTAATTAGTTTTTTACTTTCTTTACCACCCCACCTAGTTAAAGAGTGTATTCCAATGGTATCAAATTTTCTACGTAGAGTTTTTAATGGGTCCATCTGTTTTAGAGAACCCTGAATCCAAAAAAATAATTTTTGGGCATTGGTATATCAATGTGTCTGTACCATGATTATCTCCTGAACTGATAGGCCAATTTCATTGCTTCATTTTGTTTTGTCGGATTTTGGTCCTGATGCCTCTGTACAAAGCACACATTGCAACAGCTGGTGGAACTGGCTTAAAGTCTTTTACTTAAAGCCCTTCAACAATATTTTTTCACAAGGCTTTATTGGGTTGCTAGAAGCCATGTCAGAACAGCTGTTATTATTATTAAATTGTGGGATGGGAAGCTCTTCCTCAGCTCGACGAATCTTTTGTAAGATGACCACACAGCATATGAAAAAAATAAATTAACCATAATACATTTTTTCCCCATTCCATCTGGCCATGGCACATCTTAGAAAAGGCCCACATGCTTCGTGATGAGGAAGAGCTTTCCATCCATCAATCTAATAATAATAAATATGGCTGTTTCTACATGACTTCTAGCAGCCTAATACAGCCTTATGAAAAAGTATTGTTGATACATTAAGTGTTGATAAAAAAACAATGTATGTTATTTTTGAAAATATTGAAGTTTATATTGTGCATAATATATTACAGTATGTATGCGAGGGGAGAATCCTAATACATTGAGGTCTTTGGATGCACAAGCTAGAGCACTAGTTGACTGTGCTTGTTGGGGCCAACCTTTGGGCTCATCACAGCTTTGGAGTGATAATTTAGAAGTTATTAGACGAGTATCAACCCTTGCGAATTCCTTCATTATTTCACAGGTATTTATTTCATCCATGTTTAATAAATATGTGTGTATTGATCTCCTTTTCTTGTTCTGCACTTTTGAGACCATCATTTACATTACAGCATATAAACTGGCTCTGAACCTTCTCTCTTCTTTTTCTGAAGATTAATCTAGAAGACCTCTTTTCTTCTATTAATTACTTCAAGACTATTCAAGTGATTATCTGCAATGCTGATCTGAGCACTGCTTATGTTCTACCAAGTTTTTATGAGTTACATTTGCTCTACAGAACTTCTATAATTTCATCTGAATGGAAATGATAGAAAATTATTAATTTTTTATAAAGACTCTTACAATTTAGGTGTAATTAACTTCCGAATATCCTCTCTTGATTAGTGAATATCGAGTTTGAGAAAGATCTATATTCACGGGCTCTAATCCTTTTCTGTTTTGACAATTATTTGGTAGTAGCTGCATAATGTAAAACACTTCCCACCTCTAAAATTTTACAGTGAAACAAAATGATTTTGTTTACTTTTGGCCATGAAATCAAGGTATTTGAACCCACTATACATTGGTTGAAAAATGTAAAAACTTGATTAAAGGTTTTTTTTCCCTAGTACTAGGATGTCTATTTTTCCTTTTATCAATAATTTTTTCAAGCTTAATTTCATCCTAGAACCTTAAAATTTAACTATCATACTTTTAAATAGTTCATTCTTTTTTTCTCTTCTTCCAATGTAATTTCATCATATTTCTGGTGTGATTCCTCCTCCTCTTCACTTATCTAACAAAATTGGGATTATAATCAAGAATATTTGTAACCCTGGTATTTTTTAGAGCTCATTGTTTATTTTGCAAATTGATTTATGTTTCTTATCTTTTAAATTTATTACATTTTTACAATTTTTTTAGTTTCCACCATGATTTTTGTGGAAACTTCGGTGTGTCTGATCTTACTAACATTCTCTTTTTGTTATCCTCAATGAATTTTCTGTCGAGCAGAACCTTTTTCTGCTCCTCAGATCCTTTACATCAGTAAGTTATCCTTTGTAATTCATTATGTATTTTTCTATTGTAGAAAAAATGATCTATCAATTATACGAAAATATTTACTCTTCTTCTTTGGTCAGTATATATTTTTTTATGTAATATTTTTTTCGGAAAGAATGAATTTATCAGAAGTAAATCAGGATCTACTAGGAATCTTATTAGAGTTTATCCTCTTGAAATTTATATCTAATTATTGCGGATTATAATCTTTAACAATTAAGACTCAACAATAATGAATATTGTGTTTTGTGTTTAGGGTGATTGTGGATTGACACTGACTGAAGAACTTCCAGCTGAGGTTGTAACGGAGGTTGTTAAAAGGTTGGATGATCCTGGGGACCTGGAATCAGCTGTGGAAGTCCTTAGGCCTTACATACTATCGGAAGAGGCTCTTTGGCTCGCACTAATAAGATACCATTTTAATCAGGAACAGATCATGTCAGCACCTTGCACATCTGACTCCAGGGAACTCTTTAATTTCCTAAAGAAGTATGATATTTTCATAATTAAATTTTATATATATGTGAGTGATTCTCAAACAAGGGGCGATTTTCTAGTCCCACTCAAATAAAATGGTTCTCAAGGACCAATATACATTATGTTAGTTATAATGGGATCTTGGAAAACATTTATTTCTGTTTGACATAATGAATTAAGTATATTGAAATGTTTTACTGCTGGCCTTGAGAATTGTAATTCTTATACCCATTACTGTCCTTGTGCAATATTTTGACTTTATTTATTTTCTTATATATGTCGGGAAAAATGTTTTTACTGTGTTCAGGTCTCAGTTGAAAGCTTGAAAATATTGTTTCAATTGATGTGTTATTGTGGTAATTACCATTGCTATGGTTTAAGTTAGTTATTATGCTTTTATTTAAATTTATTATTATGTTTAATTTGTGTTATTCTTGTGAAATAAGATTTTAAAATTAATAAGTAAACTATAATTCAATATTAAATGATTTTCTTAAGTTCAGTTTACCATTGTCCGAGGCATCTTTTTGGGCAAGAAAACAGGTGCAAATAATTAAAATAAAAATATTGGAGGGTTTTAGTTCAGACCTTATTTTATTTTTGGTGATTTTTTTTTTTTTTTTTTTTTTTTGTAAACTGGGACCTGAAAGTTGATTTGAGAATCATCCACATGATATGAATGCTACTGATGTTGTTATTTAATATTTTGAAGTCGTCACATGTGTTGAATTGGTTCACCAAGTCAAGTTGTTACGTAGGTAGGGGTTGAAAAGGAACCTTTACTAGCCCAACTGTGAAGAGTAGTGAAAATAAAATAAATGCATAGCCGAATTTTGTTATTGTGTTTTAAATAATTGTACATAATAAACTGTAGTACAAAATATTCAAACATATAAACTAGAAAAATAAAAGAAGTAACTTAACCCAACTTAAAACTATTACAAAAATTAAATTAAGTTGAACAAAAGAGAAAAAAAAAGTATTTATATCACCGTGGGTGATTGATGGCACCCCTGCTGTGGGTAGGTTATATCCTCGTGAAGGTAGATTCTAAAAAGAGGTACATCTGCCCGCCTTCTCCTCTTGGAGTATGAGCCAACGTAGTCAGCCCGCTGTGATGAAAACGGTTAAGCTGGTGAAGATGGCCGACTGCTGGCTACTAAAACTAAGTAGTTTGAAGAAGTTTGTCGGGGGGTGCGGTCAGCAAAGAACAACATAAATAAACAAAACCATATTTATTTATTTTATGCCGACGTTTCGACCTGAGTTTCAGGTCTTTATCAGGGGTTGATGGCGTGTAGAGGGAAGATTGGTTGGTAACTGCTCAGTTCCATCATATTTTCTTTGCACTAAAAATTATTTTTTCAATGGCTTTGTGGAATTAAAAAAAATAATCAATTTTTTTTTTTATCTGCATTACTACAACAGATCTTAGTAAAACTTGTTTTATGTCATAACTTCGAAAAAAACTTAAAATGATAACTGCCTGTATTGCATAATGTGTGATAATCTCTACTATTTATACGTTTAATTTCTATTTATCACTATGACACAAACAGATTTTTTATATCTAATTTAATTTTTTTATATTTTATTTCTCAAATGAAAATCTATACTGCTACAATCCATGAAGGGTCTGGGATTCAGTAATTTGGAAATACTATTTCTTGAACAGCGGTTGTACTAGGAGATGATTTGTTCGTAATCATATTCAACCGCCAGATTTTTCTCCAATTAAGGGTACCCACTTTATGAGGCTAAGATCCACCAGAGGGTTCCCTGAACTCATATGATTGACTCTATTTATTCTACTACAGTAAATACACTAAGGTACACAGTAACTACACTAAAGTAACAGAATAAATAATTATCTGCTATAGCCGGTTCGAATCAGGAACACTACTGAACCCCTGACCCTTTATGGGTTATATTGATATAGATTTTCATTTGAGAAACAGAATGTATTAAAAACAATAAAATTAAATGTAAAAAATATTAAAACAAAAAAAAAAGCTTTATTGTATTTATTGTGAGGAGTCAATTTTCACCCTTTTTTTTTCATAGGGTGTATAATAAATATAATAAAGTTTTAGCCAATAAATCCTTTGGAATTTAGTTATAATAGTGCAACTAATGATTATATATAATTATATT
>NW_027115535.1:204803-208018 GCF_000696795.3 Halyomorpha halys
TATATATAAAGCTGTTTGTGTCATAGTAATAAACAGCAAAATTCATAGACATTCAACTTGTAAAATAGTAAAGATTACCCATACACTTAAATATATCCCCATTTTATGTTGTTTAGAAATTACAGCGATATGTCTCAAATAAATTTCAAAAATTGACAAGAATAAACTGATCTGCTTCTGCTGTCATAAATGATTAAATTTCAAACATATGCTAAATAAAATGAATGCTTTGTTTTATATGATATTAAAACTTTCTAATTTTAGGAAATATGGATTCTGTTTAGGAAATATGGACTGAGGGAGGAGTACGCTGACACAGTTAGGCTGTGCCGTGATTGCAGGTCTCTGTTCTGGGCTAGCTCTGGTCACCCGTGCATTCCTGGGCGATCTCGGTCTCTTCATGTTCCTGTTTCCCCAACTGCTTTTCTTGCATTTTTTTCACTCTAATTGCATTTACTATGTAATTGATTTTAAAGAAAAAATCTTTTTTATTTGATTTTTTTAATATACAATTATTCTTCATTGCTGCCTGTAGGGATGGCGAAATGAATTACACTTGTGAACTTATAGGCCAGCTTAAGAGGATCACTAACCCAATAAGTTGAAGGATATGTGGATTATAGCATATTTAAGAGCGATTATTTTGAGGTAGTGTCTAGATATTCCTACTAACTTGAGCATTGTATGACTAGCGTAGGAAGTATTTTTTCTTCCTGAAAGGGGTATACGTTCTTCCTTGAAGATATTTTCTACTAGGAAATCACTTTCTAATGACTGCACATGGTTTTCTTTTTAATAATTGCTTCTTAAGCTTTAAGTCAATGGATTTTCTATATTATAGATTTGAGGCAAAGAAATAATTAAATGAAATTAATCTATAAAATATATTTTTATCAGCTCTAGTACTTATTATGTCTATGAAAATGATTGAAATATATTTCTTCGACCAATCAATTATTTTTTGGTGAAGGTTTTTTGTCGAAGAATGTATGATATTGCTAAGCTGTTTACGACTGTTTTCTTTACAGTTTGAAGCTGTGATTTTAATATTATAGATTATAGGAATTAGATAGCTATTCTGTGAAAACTTTTATTGAATATATTGAGATTAATTTTGTAATAAATGTATGAAGGAATTTGTGTTTTTTTTTCATTTCTTTAATTATTCACCTCTAGTATCCTGTTTAATTACTATTACATTGTAAGTCTGTGGGTAAATTAAGATAAAGAAGTGTTTCTTTTATTATTATTAACATTGTAGGTTCAATTAAAAATAAAGATGGTTTAATAAAAGAATCCTTTTTCAACCATAATCCAAGAAATCTATCTAATCTAACACCCTTTAACCTCATCAAAACTTTAGTAGTTTAGATGAATAAGTACATAATTGTATACTGCCTTTGAGGCACCAGAGGCTAATCGAATAATTCTAATGAGAGAAACCGGACTGTGCCTCCTAACAGAGAATAATTTTCTGCAGCTAGTCACTTAGCAAAACTACCCATATTAAAAAGAGTTTGGATAAAAAATTTCAGTGAGTCCAGCCAATTTCAACTTGGAGTGGAGAGGAACTACACCTGGAAAAACACAGGGTAGGGAAAAGGGATAAGCGAGGAGTGAAAGGAAGAAAAAAAATTAAATTTTCACAAGTGATCAAAAAAATTGTGAATTGTTTTATTGGCATCAGTTCAATGTTTTACATATATATACACTCATCAAAAAAAGTATTCGTACACCATTTTTTTTTTAGTTTAATAAACTTTATTTTCATCAAACACTATTACATTTTTTACTATGCAACTCTCTTTGAAAAATAAACATGTGCAAAAAAATAATTATTATATTTAAAAAAAAAAAAACAGTATTTCTGGGTCAAAAAAGTATTCATACAAGTGAACATTGAGAAGTTTTAAGTAATCCTGAGGTCAAAACAATCCCTGGACTGATTGTGGATTAGTAGGTTCAAAGAGTAACTGATAGCCTAACTAATAGCAATACATCAAGCCAGTTAAGACTTCGCAGCTCCCACAATGGGTTGTAAAACATTTGAGTTGAGTTCCGTCATTAAAGATGGAATTGTTTCCTTATTCCAACAAGGTTCCAGTTTTACAGAGATTGGTAAATGCGTTAAACGGAGTCATTCCACTGTACAATATATAATAAAAAAGTTTATACGTGGAACTACTGACAAGATAAAATACTCAGGGTGGCCTAAATTGATAGGAAAGCCAGAAATATTGTAGGAGTAGCTGCAAAAAATCCAAAAATTAGTGCCAGAGAATTAGCATAACATTTAGAAACAACTGTGGAAAATCAGTTACATCCCAAACTATAAGAAATGTGCTTCACAAGACAGGCTAAGAAGGAACATCACCCAGAAAGAAGCCATTTATTACTGAGAAAAACGGTCTCAAGAGGTTGAATTTCGCTAAAGAAAACTAGTCTTTGGATTTTGGAAAAATATTTTGTTCTCAGAGGAGCAAATTTAACATTTTTGGATATAATGGAAAGAGATATGTGTGGAAGAAACCCAAAATGGCTCCATAAAGGGCAAATGATAATTAGTAATAAATTAGGGTTTGAAAATAAATATTATATTGGTTTAAGTTGAAAATTCGTTTAATTGGCTACTCAATTGCAATAAGGAACCAAACATTTTTTGTTCCGTTTTATAAGCTATATATATTTTTTCATTTCTCATTAAAACTCAAGGTTTTATCTGTATCTGATTGTTACATATATAGAGGAATGTAATATGTTGATATGTATATATATATATTTTTTTTTTTCCTGACCTTTATTGAAAATATATAGATTACAATACTGATATATACATGTATATAAATATATATATAATGGTGCCTTCCTTTGCCATATGGCATTATAAGGGGTTGTGGCTAGGTCCGCTGAGGGCGGGGATTACAATTTTGGCCTAGGAGACGCTGGATGGGGGGTACAAGAACGGGGAGGGCCGCTCCACTGGGGATAAGGATGACTTCAGACTGCAGAGCCCTAACTGACGATATTGCCATCTACAGTAGCAGTATGAACGCCAAGACAGCTCTACATCAGGCTGAAGCAGTATGCTCTGAGATTGTTCAAAAACTGAGCTACTTGAACATCTCAGTCAATACAGCCAAAACGGATTGTGTTGTGTTTGCTCACACAGCGCACAAGAGATCAAGACTGCCGAAGACTCTCCATGTGAATAATAC
>NW_027115535.1:208618-212042 GCF_000696795.3 Halyomorpha halys
AAAAAAAAAAAAAAGAGCCCTAAAATGTTTTTTATTTTCAAAACCTCTTTATTTTTCATTTAAATACAAAATACAATAATATATAATACATAGTATCCCTAAAATGTTATATGTTTCTGTATTACATATGTGGGTTATATCTGATACTCTTGTCGAGTGGCAAATGTTTAAAAAAGGAAGTACGAACATGATCATTAGGTTTTTTTAATTTTGTGATGACCCGGTAACATTGGTGTAGCGCCAATGGACGCGGGAAAATACACGACTGCGCGCGGAAAATACTAGTTGTTGCTTTGGTTTCCAAAACGTTGTGTTATTAATTGTGCCAGTGACATTGTTCGGTTAGTGTTAGTGACATAGCAGCTTCACATGCTACTGATTACTTTTCACAGTTCATTGGTAAGATTTAGTTATGTTATAATTTGGAAGATGAATAGAGATTGATTCTTAATCATCTGAATTAAAATAATTTCATGGCCTTGCCACTGAAATTTTTTTTATATCAAACAAGTATAGTACGGTAACTTTTGATTTTTCAAATCATCTTTAAACAATAAACAGCCGATTTTTAAGCCACCAAGTTGTGAATATTTACATTTCTACGTTCAGTTGAGGAATTAAGTCGAACACAGATTTTAACCAAATTGCTTTTTGGTGATTTTATCTTTAAACATATTGGCGTGTGTCTCAGCTGTTCGTTTTAATGGGTCCAAGAGCACAGAAAAAAAAATTTTTTTTCATACTATTATATATCTAAAAACATTCCTTTGCACTTTTTTTAAACGTAGAATAGGGAAAAAATACACTTTAATTAGCATATGGCACTGAGAAGTTAAAAAAAAAAGTAGGTCAACACTTTTTTCAAATATAAAAGAAATTCACATTTGTTTTAAACATGTCGCAATCCTGTAGAATACCCGTTTTCAAGAAATTAAAAAATAAAAACAGGCCCAAAACTCTAGAAAATGTTACATACAGCTCCTAAAGAACTCAACTAATTAACTTTATTTTTTATGATAGCAAAAGGACATTGAAATATACTAAACTTAACAACTTGGACTCGTCAGTTTGAATATAAGTTGTAAAAAATGTGTTTATGATTGTTTTAAAATGGCTTTTTATTGTCTCCAAATTAAAAAAAAAGGTTTGATTTTGATGTTGGCGACTCTAGTGAATAAGACCATTTAATTTTTTTTTTTTGTTAAAATCGGTAAATGTTTACTTCAGCTCCCCCTAAATGGCGGAAGTCAATTTTTTTGAGACGTGAGTGTACTGTTGGCCCGAACGGAGCCGTCTATGGACGACTTTGGGTAGGTTACAAAATTAACCACTTTTCAAGAGGGAAAATTTCTGTCCCTACACACTTACTCCTTTTCCCCTTTTTTAAAGGTTAGCTTATAATACACCACTATTTTTGGCGGCAGTTCTGGCATATGAATATTTTATAATAAATGCATTTACTTACTTCTAACTTATATTTAATATAATATAAGTAATATATATATCAGCGATCTTCCATTAAATTATTTTTCTTTTAATTCTCAAGGAGCCTCATGGCTAAACTGGTTTCCTTTCTTTCAACATCAATTTATATCTGGAAGTTCCCAAAAAATAAAAATGATAGTTTTCTTTGCACTTACAAATCTGATTGCAGTTAGGATGAAATACAGAGGAAGAGAGAAACATCGATCGAGAAGATGAAGTAAGAAGCTACAGATATATCAAGGTAAATTGGTGTTTCCATGTTTTTTTAAGTAATAAAAACCTTATCTACTCATTTAATCATTTTGTGATTGTGTATATTTGTTTGAAAAATTGGCTATTGATTTTTAAGTGAGAACAAATCAGGCCCTCTACATAATTGTATACTGATTCTCAAGATGTATAAAATTTATTATGGTAATTTTTATGACTCAAAATTAGTAAATACATGAAGGCATCTGTACACCACACGCTTCATTAGCAAAACTTTATCCTATGTACTGTTTTCTCTCCTAATTGACGTTATATAAGCAATAAAAACATAGGTGCAAAGTCATATTTAAAAGCATTTCAAATAATATAAGACTTATTAAATAGTTTGCGATAGTTCTTCCTCCCATGTTATTGGGTTTATTTGTTGCTGTTATTGACAGAATAAGTGATTGTTAATATTTCAACTTTATTCAACCTAGAAATTTTAATGGAAGATTATTGATTGACCGTGTGTATATGACGGCAGTCAAAAAACAAAGTGTAGCACTTTGTTTTTTGACTGCCGTCAAAACAGCCCTGACGAAGCCCTGCAACGTGGGGCGAAACGTTGGCTCAATAAAATAGTATAATTATCTACTATTTGAGTTTTTTTGACCGCACCCGGACCATATTCCATTCATAGAAATTTTAATAATTTAAATTAAAAAAAAATAACTTCTTACTTGAATTTAACCTCCCCCCCTCAAAAAAAGAGTTGAATACAAATTCAAATATATTAGCAATTTCGCTAGTCTGATTTTATGTTTTAAATCGACCTGCGGTCTAAATCCGTTCGCGAATGGAGTAAATCTACTGATTTTTCTGACTAGATCTTTTACATGACTTTCATACTTGCTCGAAATTTTAGGTAGACGGGCTAAATAACTTGCATTGTGCATTACTGCAGTCTAGATTCTTCGAAATATCCGTCGCTGATGCCCTCCCTCTAACCTGTTAGCCATTAACGTACAAGCAATGCCCGCGGGTTCTCACTAGCAAGTATCAACGGGTACAATTTAAAGTTAATGTAAGTTTAAGAATAACTAAAACTTAAGTGAAAACTGAAGTGATATTTTCCAGTTGGGCGACGTAATTACTTATTATTAGAGACAAGATTTTTGTACAGTAAAATAGTAAAAATCCAAAATGTGCAAAATCCTGCAATAAAAACCCTAAATGTGCATGAACGCCCCAATTCTGCAATAATGCTTTACTGGTTTATCATACAACTAGCACTTATTTATTGATTCCAATTATATATTAGTGAGCTTGTACTTCAATTGCATATTTTTAGAGTATCTAAAAAATGTATAGGACCTTCGGTATAGTAAGAGTCGAGAGGAAATGAAACTAACCGCGTTATCAATATAAATCGTTTGAAGAGTTATACCTACATGTATGTAGTAAAAGATGCTTCATTAAGTAACAGTGAGAATGAAATATTTTTTATCCATATACGGTTATTATGGTAATTCCTGCAATAGAGTTTCAAAAAGTTTATTTATTTTATGTTTTACTGTACCATTTAGTTTGGTCTTCATATTTTTTGGCTTAGTGGAAACAACTTGCAGAAATTTTACGGGTGCAATAGTCAATTTATGTCCTTATATCAAGAGTAAATAAAGTACAAGACTATATGTTCTTCTCAAATGTACTTAATTCCTTCAATTTCATTGTGGTGAAACGTATA
>NW_027115536.1:0-1231 GCF_000696795.3 Halyomorpha halys
TAAACATAGAAAATTGACTTAATTAAAATAAAAAAAAAATTAAAGATATAAGGAACACTAGTTAAAAACAGAAAAAAAAGAAATTAAAATAATAGCAATATTTCTATATGAGGAGAAGATGGTTGGGGGTGCGGTCAATGAAACACAAATAAGTATAACTAACTTATTTTAATGTGCCGACGTTTTTATGCCGACCTCATTTATCATCCACGGTCAACTATCTCTCATAATTACAATATTTCTATAATAAGGGAAAATAAATAAACAAAAGAGAAAACTGAAAACTAAATGAATATGATATAATAAAAACGTAAGTAAAATAATTAATAAATTAAAAGAATAAATTAATTTCAAAACAAGAATTCCGCAATTTTTTATAATAACTTATCTTAATGTTTTTTAATTAAATGACTTTGACCGATTTCCTGACAGTCTATAATCCTTAGCGATTCATCATTTATTATTTTGCAACAGGTCTTGCTGTCTGTCTTTTGTTCTATGATCCAAGTGCTAAAGTAATTACATTTTTTTGGTGTGATTGTTTAGATTTTTGCAAGTCGGTTGATTTTATAATTTTACATTATTCAGTGGAAAGTTCCGAGAAAATAGTCATAAGCTTTAGAAATATTGAGCAGTTGTCTTACGGGCTTTCTTCATTTAGTCTTTTTAATGCCTTGCTTAGGCTATCAATATGATGAAATCAAAATGTATTGTTTAAAAATTTTATATTCGAATTACTTTGAATATTACAAGGACAAAATGGACAGTTTACCAACCATGGATTGAAAATACTAGAATAAGTATTATTGTTAGTACATGATATTTCTATGATAATCATATGGAGAAAAACCTTATTAAAAAAAGTTGTGTTACCCAACTGTTTGAGCCAAATTCACAGCATACTTACACCTAGTTTGACAATTTTTTAAAATTCTTATAATGTATTGACATGGTAGAGCAAATTTATAATCTATAATTGTAAAAAATGATTTTTTTTTATTCATCATTTTCGCTTTTTTATTTTTTTTTATAAATATTTTGATTTTTTTCAATCATTTTTTCCTTATTATTCTTCATATTTTTTTCCATTATTTATCTATGTATCTAAATATATTTCCTCCCATAAACCAATTCCTCTTTCCTTTTTGCGTCCTTCTTTAACAAACATAAAATAAAATAAAAATTAATAATAACAATTTTAATAAAATAACAATATATACACACACAAACA
>NW_027115537.1:0-4122 GCF_000696795.3 Halyomorpha halys
TACTTAGAGAAAACATAGCTTTTCAATAACAAGACATTAATTAGTAATTGTAATTAAACTAATTGATTAATAATTACTCAGAATGAATTATGAACAAATTATAAATGGAAATAAAGAATAATCCTTATTAAAAAGAAAAAAGAAAACTTCAGAAAAATATTTAAAACTTTGGAAGAAATCCATTATTCAACAGGGTCAGTTACAAAATTATTGCAGATTAAATCCATTTTTAAATTTTCAAATAAAAATCTTCGTCGGTTTGACCGCAGAATGGACTTGTACCGGCTAAAAGATCTTCCACCATCTACTGATGTTATAGGGGCATACTTAAATGAAGCTATTTCCATTGCATATAGTTCGGTATTCTGCATCACCTGGGCGGCTTTGTCATCATTTGTTCCGAGGAGATTGGCTCCAATAGACTGAAAGATTTTATATCCTGGATTTTTTTCCGTTTAAGTCTCCTCGTATATAATTTTCAAATAATTTTTTCTTAAAGTGCTTTCATTGGGCATTACTCGCCAGGTTTATTTCTCAAAAAACAAGTTTTTAAGTCCGGATTGCTAATTTTGTAGATAGGAATGTCTGCTCTGACAAATGCTCGGCACAAATCTAAATACATAGTATTGGTACCTGTGGAATCTGAGGAGGAAAGAACTGATGGAATGAAAGTCTGCCTTCTCGAAATACTTTTCTCACGATTCTCCTGGTGCTTAGTAGTTTTTATATGCTGTAAGACCTGAGAGCGTTGCGATATTGACACAGCCTTGTCACAACACGCACTAAATAAAACTCCTCCTCTCGTTGTAAAAGTTTCATTGGGAAACTCACTTTTATACTTGGAAGCGTAATCCTTTGACTTTGACTTAATTTCAGGCATGCTAAAATAATGTTAAAACAATCAAAAACAATTTAGCTCGAAAAGGTCTAAATGCTGACTGGGGAGTGAAACAAGACTAAGAGATGAGAAGGGACCATGGGAAGGGGGAAACAGAGAAATGGATTGAGGAGTAAACAAACAAATTCTAGGAAAATGTCACAGGAGTAAGACTCTGCTCATTTTAATTGATTCTGAGAAATTCTCGATGTAATTCTGTGTGAAAATTTATTATTGCCACTGTTTTAATTTGTGTTCAAAGATGAAGATATAGAATTTTTACGCACTATTTAAATAAATTTCACCTTTAAGTTTCTTGCGTTCTCTTGAATTTTACGTAGTTGCTGCGAAAAATGTATTTATAATTGAACAAATAATTTAAGGAAATATGTGATTCAGGACAAAATACATAAAAATATGTTTAAAATAACAAATATTTCAGAAAATATGTGATTTACAACAAAATATATAAAAAAGGCCAAATATTTAAAAATATGTGAAATAAAACTGGCTTCTTTTGGCCAGAAATGTCTTGAAACATCTTTAGTTAATAAGGAATCGCAGATATCATGGTCAGGTAAAAATATGTGAAAACATAAAAATCCTCTCCCTAATAATCACCATCGAACTTGTGACTCATTTTATATTTATTGTTCTTTTTTTTAAATGTATAATTTCACACAGTCAAATATTTTAAACTTATACGTACATAGACTCCAAACTTATACTAAAGACTTCTAAATCCTACATAGTCCGAGATTAGGAACGTCAAGATTTATTTCTTGGGGCCATAAAAAAATTAATTAGTTGACTGACCTATGTGGGAATCAAACCCATAACATTCTTAGCCATAATTTTCTCGAGGAATAAGGAGTTTATTAAAAAAATGGACATACTCCAACCAAACCAGCATAGAATATCTATGAGCTGCATGATTTACATTTTATTGAATTTTGATGATGATAGTAATTTGAATTTTGATACATGATAGTAATTTAATAACATTAAATTAGTATAATAAAACATTTTAATAACAAAAATTTAAAAAAAAAAAAATGCATGCTTTAGAAATATAAAATGAAGTAACTTATATTTTACAATTCTGATTTGATAGGAAATTGATTACAAGTGGAGGAACAATAACTTCTGAATGCATTAGAAAAATTAATGCAATGAGCTTAAATTTATGATTAGGTAGCAAAAGTTTGGCTAAGTACATTTTAACAATCAGTTATTTGTAATCGATACCTGGTGATAAGTTAAGTTTCCAACTTCAAAACAAACCAATGAACCAACTTCAGGCAGTAGTGAATGTTTTATCTCAGTTGGTTGGAATGATTCTGGTGAAAAAAAGAAGTATATATTTACATAGATGCACATAATAATATAAATAAATGTTTTAAAAGTAACACAATACATGTATGTATAACTTGGAAAACTATATGAAGGTTGTATACAAATTAGGTGCTTAGAAGTCATGTAATAAAAATCATAAATATATTTTTAAATGCTTCAACTTGTTTTTTCTCAATATTGAAAAAGAAATTTTTATGCTGAATAGAATATATTTGAATAATTATGACAATGTGGCAGACTATTATATATAAATTTCATGCAAAACTTTTGACCAAATTTATTTATAGAATTGGAAAGAAAAAAATAAATCAAAGAAAATGAGGTAAATTAAAGTATAGTAACTGGATTAATACATAAAAAACTGGTGTATTCAAATGAATTATAATTAATGAACTGCAAGGCAATAACAAATAATAGAGGTACATACTTAATAAAATATATTTGAGGGAAAAAAAAAGACTGTTTCATATTGTATTTTGAGGGATATGAAGTAATTTTGTTCAGTGTACAAAAACAAATAGTTTTAACTATGTTTTCCAAGAAATATCTTGATATTCTAGCAACTACTGAAAATAAAATTCCTTAACAATCCAAACTTACTAATGTCCAGCCTCCATTGAAAAGGCTATTTATTTTTTGAACCAAAGTTCATGGTTATAAAATACATAAAGTTTTTACAATTTACATGAATTCCAGCTACTTCAAAAGATAAAGAAATTTTCCAGAGGGGATTTGTAAACATCCTCAGCAGACAGTTTTAATAGATGATAGTTGTGTTCATTTTAAATTTTACAAAACAGTGCCATTATAGCAATGAGTGCAAAAGGTAATTAACAGTATTTCTCTAATATAATAATTCATACTATCAAAACATCATAATACGATACTGTTTTGAAAGGAGGGAGGAAAGGGTCACTAATCCTAATATCAATTACTTCACAAAATGAACTTATTTATTTAGTAATATCATTTATTAGCTAGAATAAAAAGTACTGAAACACCAATATTGTTTAGTGTTATACTGCATTTAAACTAGCAATTTTTTAAATAAACTGTTAAGGATGAATGAAGATTATAAAATAAAAGGTCATAAGCAACATTTTTAGTATAAAAGTTATTTTGAATATTGAATATGTTAAACAATTTATTAGCAAAAAGTATGGAATACCTCATGATTAGTTATTATGTAAAAAAGATTTGAAGGAACTAACAAAGGAATTAGCAGAGGAATCATATTATAGTAATGATGGTTAAGTTTTTTATGTCTGTTTTATTACCTAGCCTGAGCCTATTAAAATAATAGTGCAAAAATAGAGTGAAATTGTGATTGAATTAAATTATAATTAGGCTCTATAATAACTAATTGTTTACATGAAATTGTTAACTTTAGTCAAATCACAGTCCTAAAGATTATAAATTGGTATGGTTTTACTAAATCCTATACTGCAAGACCTCAAAGTAGACATTTTAAGTTTATAAACTGTATTCACAAAAACAGCTTTTTGTAGAAATGTGAGAGTGTATCTAAGGTAGAGTGTGCGAAAACTTCCTGTCAATAATTCAGTAACCATTAGGAATGTCAGAAGTAGCATAGTGACA
Source organism: Halyomorpha halys (assembly GCF_000696795.3). NCBI lineage: Eukaryota > Metazoa > Arthropoda > Insecta > Hemiptera > Pentatomidae > Halyomorpha > Halyomorpha halys. Next base: position 3,833 of record NW_027115537.1, read on the forward strand.
AATATTCACAGAAAAATGGATTACAGAGACTATCTGTCAGTCTAAAATTCTTTCTAAGTGAGCTTGTCCAAAGAGCAATGTTAATCGTCCTTCAGACTTTTGGTAGCTTCATAGATTAGTGTAAAATATAAATTTAGAGTTAAAGAGGGAGCCAAAATGTGAGAATAAACAGCACTATTAACTAAACTTGGTATTAAATAGGAGATACTTGAGTGGAGAAACTCAAATCACTTGAGGGCATCATGTACCTCATTAAATATATATAGAAACTCCCTAACAGAATATATATA
>NW_027115538.1:0-5762 GCF_000696795.3 Halyomorpha halys
TAAATAATAAAAAAAAAAAAAAAAATTTCCTAAAAAAAAAAAAAGAACAGATAATATCAAAGTTTAATCAGTACAAATACAGAATACTTTGGTTCCTTATAAACTTTTTATAAGTAATTATTTTGTATTGCTATAGTAATCTTGAAGGATTTTATTTTTATAATAAACCTATGCTTAACGACAGTTTAATACATCATAAGAACATCTAAATGTGTTTATCATTCATGTATGAAGAATATCCTTTGTGGAATAAATCTTACCGGTTCTCTCCTAAAAGCAAGGGATGCCTCCTTTTCTCTGTCAGAAACAAACAAATGAATAACATAACTATTGGTTTCAATTTGATAAAACAAAAAAAAAAAAGGTGGGGGTAAAAATTATAATTATCCTCTTTTAGAGTTTCAAAGAAAGAACCCAAAGGTCAACAAGTAGCTTGAGTGCAGGATAATAACACAACCAATATTGCTCTAGAAAATATATTAACCATTTTAAGTTCAACCAAGGTATTCTCTTCAATGATAAAAACACTGCTACAAATTTTTTATTTTATTTTTTTGAAAGAAATAACTGTCTGACCCTGCTTATTCCAAATTGTTGTGAGACCAATTATACTATTCATTTGTTATTTATTAATAATAATTGTTCAATCATTTAATTATCATCAATAAATATGAAAAAACATATATTGATTCTATATTATGGCTCCTTCCAGCCATAATATAAAAATACTTCCATTTCAATTTACAAATGTGTGAAAAAAAGACTAAAAGATAATTTAAAAACTTTTTACTTTTTAAGTAATTTCCAAAAACTTAAATGATTGTGATTAGAGTGCAAGAAAACAGGAAAGTGGTGGTCCAATTCATTTCGCAGGAAATAAAAATATAAATTTAAGCTCAAAAAACGATTTTTGGTTCCCAGTCAATTATTTTTTTTTTTTTTTTTACAAGTTATTCAATGTAGTTTGTTTTTCAATTCATAAACGCTAATTAGTACACAAACGCATTCAAGAACATTGAGAAACTACAATTCAGAAAGCCACCTCATGAACCTTACACAAACATCAAGCTAAAACTCACATCAACGATCATCCGAAATAAACGTACCAAAAATCATGAGTAACAATACAAAAAACAAACCAACAAATACGACGAGGAATTAAAAGCTAGGGAGTGACCTCTGAAGAAAAACAACAAAAGATCTACATATGTTTTAAGAAAGCGAAAATGTATTTTAATTTGTAATCAAATTAAAAAGTCTGTAAGACAGCACTATGTATTTATAAATCAATAAAAAAAAGTTCTACTTCATTTCAAACTTATTTATTTTTGTAATGGAACAATAAAAAACAAATTACTGAATTAATAAGTAATATTTAGTAAATATTATTTATACGCACATATAATTATTTCATAAAATATCATGTCAAAATAATGGTACTCTCAAAAGAAGCACTCTGTAGTGAGATTATTTTAAAAACTAACTTTACAATATATATATATTTTTTAACAGTTACTTCTTATCATAATTATATTTTATTAATTGATTATCTAAGCATTGTATAAAACTAACAAAGGTAATTTATAAAGGTCAACAAATTAAATCAATAAAACCAATTAATTAATTAAATAAATACAATAATTGATTAAATAAACAAATAAATGCGATCTATCAAATAACATTTATGGTAATTATATAATTGTTTATCGATCAATATAGCCAGTAATTAACAAGCAACAATCAACGATAAACTTCATTTAGTATGTCCCGATCATTAAAGGCTATTTAATTATTACTTAACGGAGGACTCCGATCTCGGCCTATTAAAAATTTAAAATGTTTTAAAAGGGATCGAGCCAAAGAAGAAAGTTCACAAGCTAAAGGAAGTCAGCTTCAAACAATAATTAACTTTTCAAAGCCAGCTTTGAATTATCCGATAAAGAACGACTAAATCTTCAGGCAATAGAGCCTTTTAAAAAAACGAATGCTCCATGAATAATTTAAATTTAAAAAATGAGACACGGTAAAAGAACAATTTTAATTTTTAAAGTAAAACATGAATAATTAAGAATTAAAGCTAAGGATTATGTAATGATGTTTGGTTGTTGATTCTCCATATGAACTGAGACGATAGTTAGCGAGACGGTCAATGAAGAACTCAAATAATAATAAATAACAAACCCAAAGGTTCGATTCCGAAACAACCAATCTTTTACAACATACATCATTCCAGTGATCCTCCTTCCCCAAACCTAACTCTGCAAAATAAGTTTTAATGCAATACTCCCATCTACGTTTTGGTCTACACCTCGGACATTACCCGTCGATTTAGTGTTTATTAACATTTTAGGGATCCGCTCGTTACTCTCGTTAGCCCTGCAACCTTATACACTCATCTTGTATAGCACAATGCTATAACCTGAATTGAATGGTGTAATTCCTTTAATTCAGCGTTGAGTAGCCTTCTGAATTCTCCAGTTAAACCATCCTTTTTGGTTCATATATTTTACGTAATACTTTATTTTAGGAAAACCTTTAGGCGCTGATCATCACTTATTCTGAGAGGCCACGTCTCACACAGCAATAAATAGAAGTTATTTTTTTGTACCAAAATCGGCCAGAAGGCCTTCATTAGGGCAAACAAAGCTAGTAATAAAAATTTTAAGAAATGATGATTTTACAAAAAGAATTGATCATTAGGGCACATTGTTCAATTCTTACATTGGATTAGGCAATAATAAAATAAATTCAACGTATTGGTCATTGACATATGGCACTGACCGCAACACCATCTGTTATCTCATCATTTAACATTAAATAAAATATGACAAAATATACTTGTAACGTTAATAATTATGAAGTATATCAATTTTTCATGATGTCAGGGGAAAACTAATTTAGGAAGAAAATCTTAGGGTTATATAGACCTTCATATATCGCTAAGCAGTAAATATAATTTCATAAACTATTTTATAGTTCGTAATTAGTTTTATTTACAATTCGATATTTTTGCACAAGTACCTTATCGAGAGGTAAGTATAGGGAACATAAAATTTTAATAACAATTACATCTTCTATCTGATTGCAGTAATTGGAAAATGTTAATATAAAATTAAAATTACAAGTATTGTAAGTTTATCTGCAATAATCTGAAGAATCACAGTAACTATAATAGTGGCACGCAATATAATTAAATCGATATTATTAAAACAAATTTAAATAAATTAATTTAAGCCTAACACTAAATTCACTTGTATTCAGGTTTTTTTACTAAAAACATATGGTTTAAATGATCCTTTTTTGAAAATAAAAAGAACGAAAAAAAAAAAATTATTCTGTAATGGTAAAAGGATTGAGGCGGGTGGGTGGGAGATGTTACTGGAGGAGATGAAGGATGTATCTCTGTAAAACCCTCGAGAACAACCAGTTTCACTGCCTCATTCTAATTGTCGATAACACATTAGATATTTTTAATAAACCAAAAAGACCGACAAATGCTACATCGATGCAGTACCGTCGAAGAACCCATGCGCTGAATCACTAAAACCAACACACACAATAGCATTCTATTAAATATACAGACATAGTGAATCGAAAAACGGAGTAGCTACGGACGGGAACGTAGTACAGTTTTAAATTAGTTTGATAAAAGATTGAATGACAGATATCTAAAAACTGACATTGTCAACAATTTGCTTATTCCCATTCAAAACTGACCACACGAATAAACACTGCACTACTTACAAATATAAAAAAAATTCCATAAAAGAAAACTTCTATTTACAACGTTGAGCTCATAAAGATGTGAGGAAGAATAAAGACGAATTAAATAAAATGTCTAGATAATTGGACACAAGAATTAAAATAAAAAAATTTTAATTTAAACGACAATAAAATCTTATTAAAAACGAAAAAAAAGGGGGACTTCTGAACATCTAGTCTGCCAAAAAGAATACTACGAAATTTACACAGTATACAAATCAGAAAACTCAATGTTTAAATAAAACACCTATTTAATAAAACTAACTAAACCTCCTTCATGTTTTTTCGTTAAATTATTATTTAGGAAAACTAAAAAATTGTTTATGATAGGCAATTTGAGAAAATAGTCGGAGGGGAACGATCAGCAAAAACCAGATAAATAAACAAAAAAATATTTATCCATGCCGGCGTATCAATCTGAGTTTCAGGTCATCATCAAGGAGCTTGTAGCAGAGGATAGTAGCTAAATAAATCTCAGGTTTTGAGTCTGAATATTTCCAGAACAAAAATGTTCATGGCTGATGAAAGTAGTTTTGCTACGAATTACATCATCAATTTTGGTTCCACTCTAAACATATCCCATATTAATCCACTCGTTTGGTTAGGAGTGGTTTAGGGATCTGAGGTGAAACAGTTGGAATTCCTAATAATTTTGCCTTAATTATCGTCTTGATGGGCCTGAAATACGATATTTTCATTAGCATTAGGTCTTTTATTTTCAGATGTCAATACCTTATCTGAATTTATATTATTCGCGGAACTGATAGCTTTGCATAATGGTGATACATCTTCCAGGGCATGCTGCATATTCAAAATGAGCCAAATGATCTCTAATTCCAATTCCTCTATTCAAAGAGGGATGTTCAGCTATAAGCTGTTACTTGCGACAAGCCCATTTGCCAAAGCTGTTGCAATGAGTCTTATTGAGAATACATAACTAGTGAAGTAATCAATTTCAGTGTCCCAGAAGGAGCGCTGTAATTGGCCAAGGAGAAACAGTTGAAGTATGATGGGTGCGTGAAGGTATGTTATTAGTCGAGATGACTTTTTTTGCCAAGAAGATATCTGAAGAGATAGATAGCAGCGGTAAAGAAGCTCTTATATTGAGGATTGCTGCCATGGGAATGATATTTTGAATATTGGGCCTGTACAGAATTGGTTCCTAAAAACAAATAGGTCTCGAAAAGCCTTCCTGAATACCCTGCTCCAGCAGTTTCAGGATGTGATGGCACATTGGAACTGGTTTTAAATAGAGTACTAATATCACTTATTTTCACTCTTTGACTCGGAGCATACTACTTATGATGAGATAGTAGCGATTGAGACTGTTGATAAATGGTGCTAGTACTATAATATCTATAAAGAAAAACCACGTATATGGTTGCTGGCATAAATGAACCACATCCAAAGATCTCGATTGGTGACTACAAATTCGAAACGGTCCAAGGATTTGTTGATCTGGGCTCCCAAGTAAATGCCGACAGCGATGGGACAGAATAAACATCTAAGAGGATTTTAGCAGCAAATAAATGTTATTTTGGCTTGCGGTGGTATCTAAGTAATAGGTCTCTCTACAAGACGTTTATTCGTCTTGTACTTACATATATAAAGTGGAAACGTGAGGTTTCTCGAAAACACATGAAAGCAAGATATTTGTCTTTAAAAGAAAAGATATACGTCGCATTTATGGATCAGTGCGCTCAGATAAAGATTGGAGAAGGCGGATTAATGAAGAAATGGCCAACAAACATACTCATACGGACGTAGTCCGGTTCATTAGTATACAACGACTAATATGGGTGGAGGTCATGTCGCCAGGATGGATGAAAGTATCCCAACCAGAACAGTATGCAGACGCGTCCAAAAAGAAAAACAAGGGGAAGACCTAGAATGAGCTGGATGTATGGGGTCGACGTAAATAGTAAAGCTCTTCTTGAACTAGCTAACTGGAGAACAGCTGCAAGAGAGAGAGAGAGAGAGAGAGAGAGAGAGAGAGAGAG